>NW_025945219.1:38279-96705 GCF_000764305.2 Hyalella azteca | reverse complement strand
TGCGCCTTTAGCTACCAGCCGATGTGCACCATGAAAAAAACTGACTCAAGGTTTCAAGCTGGTTTGACTCAAATGACTCCAGCCTGGTAAATGACTCGAATGACTCAATCGGGGTAAATGGTCGTTAACTCGTGATCCGGGAATAATTGGTTAATTTTGTTGGACACGATTCGGGGTAAATGATCGGTGCCCTGTTAAGCTGTTTATGCAGATTCGGGGGTAATTTTTCGTAATAATATTGAAGGAGGTTTTATTCGGGAGTAATTGGTTAATTTTGTTGGGTAAGATTTGGGGTAAGTGATCGGTTGTTGTCGAAATAAAATAGTAGATAAATGACTAGGTTTATTCGAGGGTAATTGGCTAATTTTGATGAGCGAGATTCGAAATAAGATTGTGGTAACCTATGATTTAAGCTGTTTATGCAAAGTGTGGCGGTACACCTATTATCTATACTACTAATTTGGTTTTCTTTGATTGTACTTGTTTTCCTATTCAAATTTGTTAAATTGATAATGAAAACAAAAGAAAAATATCAATGAAGATATAATGAATCTAAGTACTTGGCGTTGTCAATGCATTAATTTTTGTTTAAAAGTCGCAGTCATAAGTCGCAAGGTGTCATATTTGTTCCTCAGTGTTGAGTATAATTTGCAAAAATAAGCCAAGGCAATATAGTTTGATTTAATAATCTATTATTAGTTTACATTAACAGTCAACATAAGTTATGTTCGAATAACTTAGCCTAAAGGCGTCGTAGGAATCACGAATACATTTCACGCTGAAAAATATATACAAAATATTTTTCTACGCGAAAAATAAAATATATTTACAAACTTACGATGGCAGTTTGGTTTTCCCTGCCGCGTGCTCCGCCGATGACATACTCGGCGAAGTTGGTGGCGCTGTTGGGCGGCAAACTGAGTTTGTTGCGAATGATTACGTCCGCTGACGTCGCAATGCATCTGTTGACACGACGGAAAGCGGACGTTAAATTAATGTATTCAATGAAATTAGTATTTTTTTTATAAATATCACACACAGGTTTAGTGAGACTTAAATTCTTCAATTTGTCTCAACTTATCACGACATTACACGCGGCACGGCATTTCACCAGCAGTTGCGATAGCTAGACATAATTTATTCATGAAAGTCTTCTCCGCTCAATCAGCCATGTTTTATTAATCGTGTAGGAAATTAATCGAAAGACCAAATTAAACATATGAAGAATTGAAAGAGGTCATAAAATTATTATGTGGCTCTTTAAGAAAACTCTTAAGAAACACCCAGAAAATACCTTAAAAAACCCTTATTCAAAATTTAAATTATTTTTTACATGCCTGAATACCAAACACTCATTTAAAATCTTCAGCTATTAAAACAAAAATTTCAACTTGATATATTTGAACAGTTTTCGAAACAAGATGAAAACCTATTGATTAAAACTATCCAAATTATTATTTGATTATAAAATATGAGAAAACTTACTAATTAATTATATAAATAAACATGAGCATGTAAGTGGATCGAGACAAATAATTCTATGGGACATAAATACAAGTAATAAGAAGTGAATCAACATGACTCACCTTACCGCATTCACTAAGGAAGGCAGCACCAGCTGCTGCCTCAACAGCTGGCTCATGGTGCCACATAAACCAGCTTGCATGACGAGACTAAAAGCACAAAACAAAACTCAAAATGCCATCTGTAAACAAAATATATCTAATATTACACAACACGATACAGATTACAGAACACAGGTGTGTTCGAATCAGGGCGCAGGTGCATTGCAACTTTGCAAGCCCTGCCTTATTATTATTAACGGGATTCTTATTGACGACAGAATTCAAGATAATAAGATACTTAAGGGGACCGACCTAGCAAACGGAAAACTTCTACAGTTATTATCCGATTGTCATGAAACTTCACATACATACGTAAAATGTAAAAAAAAAAACATTTTGCTCCTATGAATTTTTCGAAAAAATTACACAGGTGTGTTCGAATCAGGGCGCAGGTGCATTGCAACTTTGCAAGCCCTGCCTTATTATTATTAACGGGATTCTTATTGACGACGGAATTCAGGATAATAGGATTCTCATTTTTTAAGCCCCGTCCACATGCTCAAACTTATCGTCAGTCTTGCATGTCATGTCAAAGTTTGACCGACGAGACGGAAGACTGACGAGCGTCTACACGTTCAAACTTTCCTTCAGTGTAGTGCAATGGAGGGAGAAGCTAGAGCTGCTCGCTGCAGTGATCGCAGTTTGTGCTACCAAATAAGGTTAAAGCGATGCAAACGCACGCGGTGGTCCCGAAAATGGTTTTAAAAAAATACCACAATGAGGGTTGATGGACAGCATCCTCACCAGCACCAGCCCACAATGACGACTTCATTTTGGCACATTCTTTTAGATAAAGAGTTTATTTTCTTCGTTTCAAAGTCTTTGTTTGCTGTAGGATCAACTTCTTTGTATTCAGCAATCAATGCCACATAGGCCAGTCCCGCCAGTGCTCTCTTGCTCCTGTCAGTTTCACTGCAGCTTTTTGATTGAATTTTTCACAAACACGGGAAATTACGATATAATTCGATAAGCTCACCAAAAGAAATTGTGAAACCAGTGTCGGATATGTTGTGATATGAAAAAGTAGACCTCGCGAGGAAAAATGTCAAAGCTCTCAACATCAATATAGACTGAGATAGAGTAAAAGTTTGACCAATTAGTCGGTTGCCCGTCCTCACGTTCAAACTTATCGTCAGTCTTGCATGAACCCAAAGGTCTCGCCCGTCCGTCTTTTCCAGGTTTGTCAAACCTCAAACTCCGCCCACCCGTCATGCAAGACGTCAAACTTTGAGCGTCCACACGCTCCGTCTTGTCGGTCAAACCTGGCATGGCATGCAAGACTGACGATAAGTTTGAGCGTATGGACGGGGCTTTAGACTGCATAATTTTCGATCCTTGGCAACGCGAGGCTAACCTGACAGAATATGAAAGTATTTATATAGAATAGAAGTGTCGGCACTGAAGAAATAGGCCCATGGCCTGTTACCGATACTTGTACTTTTCGTGACTTGATTCACAAGGGACCCGGCCTTTGAAACCCGATCTTTCCATTACTCACGTATAATTTGACAGAAGTTGCTCGTTTATACAAGTTCGATTGAAGACCTCAATATACTAGTACATGGTAACGTTAATTCCTCAACAAGTCTCGTATCAAAATATTACCAGTCACAAACATTTGATTTAGCTCATTCGGAGACAAAAAACGTACACTGCCAAAACCAATTTTTCATAAACTAATATGAAATCAAACATTTCGTGTGTTTTTAATCACAAAAGAACACGAGTGCAGAAATATTATGGTCTAGCATGTACCACGGCATGATTATCCTACAGGCAGACGCAACAAGTGATAACGATAGTCTTCAACAAGCTGGATTGTAACTCACACCGTTATCTTATTTTCAGGTACAAGCAACAAAGTTTAAAACGAAATTTCAAAAAAATCAATAAACACTGAAGCTATGTGTTGAAATTCTACTACTTATTGAGCACACTTCTAGTAGTAACCGATACCACAAACCAGTTTGTAAAAATTTGTGGAATGAAGACATCAACACACAAGCTGCAAGGCGTCTGCTCCCACACTGGCCGGTGACTGGCGGCCCGGCGGGTCGGGTGGCGGGCGGCCGTGCCGCGTGAGCCGCAGGCCCGCAGCCAGGGTTGCCACTTGCCCAGAGGAATTCCAACTCCAGAGGGATCGCCTGCCGAAGACCACCACTGCCCTGGATGTAACGGACCATAATGATTCCTGCCTTCCGGAACATAGCCTTCAACACTTCAAGCCGTCCGAATCTAGGCCGTGGGTCGAACCAGCCCTCGGTCGAACGGCCACTTGTCGAAGGACGATTGCACGGCTGATTGGTGGATATCCGGAGAGATCCAAGGCGTTCGATTCAGGGCTTATTGGTGCACAAAATTGGTGGTGCACGGCTGCGCTCCCAGAAAAAATGACATGAGGCAACGTGGTCAATCCTTTCCACAGGGGAAAACTTTAGGTCGCTTAGGGTAAAGATCAAGCGACGCTCTACGCACGTTGAGAACTCAGGGTTATAAAAGGAACGGGGAGCGAGCGGCGAGGAAATAGCCAGAGTGGGTTTGGAGGAGGGTTTAAGTTTTTCTTAATTGTGGTTGGGAATGAATGAGATTTTAGCGGCCCTCTTCCTTAATTGATTGATGCGATTGCAAATCGAACAGGGTGGAGTGAAGAATGTGATGTTTTAGTATGTTGATTGATTGGTTGAAGAATGACGGCACGACCAACACCCCTTAGCAAAGCTTAGGGGTGTTAGCTTAGGGCTTATTGGTGCACAAAATTGGTGGTGCACGGCTGCGCTCCCCTCCAGAGCTAGGAGAAAAAGGCCAAATTAGCTCACAAAAAAGGCCAGAAGCGGCCCCGTTTAAAATTAAAAAGAAATTTTTAAATTTAAGGTTCGTATTTAAAACCAATTGCAGCGCACACAATTAATATTTAGGCGTTCAAACCGTGAAAATTACATCAAAATCACTAAGTT
The DNA here is from genome assembly GCF_000764305.2 of Hyalella azteca. Classification (NCBI taxonomy): domain Eukaryota; kingdom Metazoa; phylum Arthropoda; class Malacostraca; order Amphipoda; family Hyalellidae; genus Hyalella; species Hyalella azteca. The sequence goes on along the minus strand of NW_025945219.1, from coordinate 92,126 downwards.
TATAATAAAATTGCGGTTTAAGCGTTTATTAGGCCGTAGGCCTGTCGCCGATTCTTAACACGTTGACTCCGAAGTGGTACATATGCGTACCACGAAATGTATTTCTCCAGGAAGTAATGGTACATAATTCAGGTTGCCTAAAATCGGCCAAATCCGCGAACAAAAATAAAAGGCTAAAAAAGGCCGATAGCTCAATATATACTAGTTTATTTGTAGGTTCCGCTATCAAAATTCCATTCACCTACTTTCTCCTTGCAGTATTTAAAATTTAATTAGGAAGTACCCCTATCATAAATTTTGGCCGGCCAACGCAATTTTTGTGCACCAATAAGCCCTGAATCGAACGCCTTGTATCTCTCCGGACATCCACCAATCAGCCGTGAACCACTCGGCTTTGTTTTCCTCCGGCCTCGCATAGAACCTGCCTTGCACTACCAGGCCGCGGATCGAATCTGACTTCCGGGCATCGTTAAATTACGTAATTTTACGTTTACCGCATCTGAGGTTAGGTTTCAGATAGCATAGTTCTGTTCGAAAAATTATCGTCCTGCGACAAGTGGCCGTTCGACCGAGGGCTGGTTCGACCCACGGCCTAGATACGGACGGCTTGAAGTGTTGAAGGCTACGTTCCGGAAGGCAGGAATCATGATAGTCCATTACATCCAGGGCATTGGTGGTCTTCGGTAGGCGACCCTACCCCTATCACAAATTTTAGCCGGCCAGCGCAATTGAGAAAAAACTAAATCACGGAATTTGTCCGGAAAAATAACCGTCTGGCAACCCTGTTTAAAAACAGTACAAAAATGAAATAATACTACAAGACGAAGCAATCGTAGTCAACGTGTTAACATCACAGAACATTCACAGCTTGTTGCGGTCTCGAACACACAACTCACTGCTACAATTATTCTGCTGTGCTTAACCGCCCGGCTTCCTTGCCGATTCTGGCCAGAAACTGGCGCACAGAGCTGGGATCGAACCCGCGCCTCTCTGCTCCAATCTTGGTACTCTGAACTGTAACCACTGGGCCACCCTGCCATTTTATTATTTATGATCTACATTACAGTCAATGACCGATTCGACACTTTTACGGAGTTGCCTGCGTACTCGAACGCGAAACCTAACTTAACGCTCAACTCGTTCAGTCATAACTCCTTCAATAGTAAACTGATTTCATTCAAATTTGATATATAAGTTGGTATTATCAATGCGCTGCGATAGGAATTATTACTGATTTTTACATTAAATCGTTTTTTATTAATACGGAAAAAGGCAATGTTTGAGCAAGTCCCCAGTCATAATTTTTCTAATAACAAATAAATCAGATTGAAATTTGGAATATAAGTAGGTATTAGCAATGCGCTGCGATAGGAATTATTGCAGATATTTTTACATCAGTTTGTTTTTTATTACTATGGAAAAACTCAATAATGGGGCTGCTCGCCCAGTCACAATTTTTTTAATATCGAACGAATTTGTTTGAAATTTGAAATTTAAGTAGGTATTACCAATATGCTGCGATAGTAATTATTGCAGATTTTTACTTTGATTCATTTTTGATGAATACAGAAAAATGAAATGTTGGAGCAACTCGCCAATTCATAATTCTTTCAATACTGAATGGATCGCCTTGTTTTTAGGAATATAAGTACGAGAACGACTCCAACAGTGTGTTGCAGCTAACGGCCACCATCTTCCTGATATTATTTTCAAAACAAAAGTATTCTAAATGGTGTGTTATGCTAACCTCGAGGAAAATAAATTTTCTTCTTTATGTACTTCCATTACTCTTTTATTTCGCCTCAAAACTGCTCAATCGGTTCTGCCATACCCTGTATTTAGAAAGTATTATTTACAGGGATAATTTTGAGTTCAAGTTTAGACTATTTGCTTATAAAATAAAATGTTGACACGATATAAATCAGTGGTTCCCAAACTTTTTCCGGCTGGCGCCCCCTTTGGCTCCCTAATGAATTTCTAGCGCCCCCCACAGACATATAACAACATACGCCTCTTTCTTGAAATTTAGTACGCTGCAATTTTTAAAGATAAAGGTTAAACACAAATGTGTATTTCACAAATAGAACCCCATTTGGTGAACCACTATGTTTTTCAGCTGTTGTAACTGTTTCAGCACAAGAAACTTAGGACGTCTCGGGCAAATTTACGGCCGGACTAGTGGCCGGTCTCACGACCAATCCCAAATTCAGTTATCAAGGAATATCACCCAAACTAATGAACGCAGCTCAATAAAACTTGGAACATGTATTCATCAGAACTTAACGGTTACGTTTAGCTTGCGAAAATTTTTTAAATATCACTTTCATTCGTGAGTTATATTGCGATATTGTTGTGTACAAATCGTCAAACAAACGTTCGAACTTCTGACTTCGACTTCGGACTGCCGCCCCCCTATCGCCCCCCAAACGCCCTCTTCTTCTTTATCGCCCCCCAAAATCTTTCCACCGCCCCTAGGGGGGCGATATCGCCCACTTTGGGAACCACTGATATAAATTGAAGTGATACCTAGTGGGGCAACGGGCCCATGCCCCTCTGTACGTGAAGTCTTGTGTTATACATCATTAGATTTGCCTCAATGAGCTTCTTAAAATTATTACTAGCTTTTTAAATTGCAAATTACACTTCATATTGCATGATTTTTTTTTGGAGTTGCCGCCGCAAAGCAGCAGGTTTAGTTTCTAGTTGTGCGTATTTATGACCCCTTACCGAGTTATCGACTCTTGCCTTGTCAAAAGTTGATTTAAGCCAACACCAATGAGCCAAAAGTTGGTGAATTTTTATGGTGTTAGCTTAAATCACGATTAGGTACGAATTCTCTTTACATAATATCTGGATTATGGACGAAACTGGAACGAAGTTTTTTTGTGATCAAGTAAATATATTTTTGCTAGTCAAGGAAACATTTTTTCATGTCATGGATAAATTTTTTATGGCAAGGATATATTTTTCAAGCCAAGGATATATATTTTTATGTCAGGGAAATATTTTTTTTTCACGTTAGAGATAGATTTTTAAGGCAAGAATATATTTTTTTCAAGTTAAGGATATGATTTTTAATGTTGTTAATTAATGAATGAATGTAATATTTTTTTATTACATTTTTCTTATTTTAAACTGGAAAGTCTTGTTTTATCATTTTCAAACAAAAAATATGCATTTGTGGTAAAGGGACCAGGGGTGGACGCCTTGCCCCAGGCCCATGGGCCCATTGCCCCAGGGGTGGGGCAATGACACTTTTTACAAACTAGTGTTTCATTAAAAATTAAATAACTCTATAGACGTCTAATTCACATCATATATTCCTCATTAGTTGTACCTTCAAACAAAACAAAGAACTACCTCGTATCAATTGAAATTTTATCAAAAATTTAGTTTAAAAAAATGGGGGGGGGGGAGGCGCTGCCCCATGTTACCCTATATATAACTGAATACAACGAAAGTGTGAAGATAGGTCACGAATCCGTGGGAAAATGACGTGAAATAAAGAATGCTGGGGTAAAGGAAATGTTTAGTAGCAAAAAGTATTTAGTAGGGTCAAAGGATGTTATTCAAGCTAATGCTGAAATAGAGCTCAGGTTTGAAATGAAGAGAACTTAAAAACCAAGACTCTGAAAGCAATTCTCGAAGAAAAAGGCAGAATGACACCGAATGACATCGAAGAAGGGACCTAACTGCATTAAACGAAAGGCATAAAAAAAGACCGCACTCGAGTCTTCAGAAATCACAATCGGAACTCGGCAGTTTCTTATTCTATAATTGAACAAATTCTGTGTGCACAGTAAGTGCACTCGATACCCATGGTGTGATGAATGTTGTGTATAGTAAAGGCGGTCTCTCGCATACCCATGTGTGATGAATGTTGTGTATGTAAAGACAGTCTCTCGCATCCCCATGTGTGATGAATGTTGTGTATGTAAAGACAGTCTCTCGCATCCCCTCAAGCATCATTATATAACAAGCGTCATTGTATACCAAGCGTCATCATATAACATGTGTCATTATACAAAAAAGCACCATTAACAAGCTTGTTAACATCATAAGTTTCATACTGAGCACCTCCAGATATTTAAACTTCCGGTCCTGCAGTCCTATCGATCACAGGCCTCTTTCGCCCTCACAATAGTATTGTATATTCTTTAAAAATAGGCCTCGATAGGCCTGGATAAGCTCTGAAAATTTCCCGCAATATAATGTTTAGCCTTAAATTGTACACCTCATCACATTTTAACTCTTAATCAACAAATCTGAGCAATCCTATGAACCGCTGACAATTTTAATGTACACAATTGCACATAATTAGCATACTGTAAAATTCTTAAAAAAATTATTGGTAAAGTTGAACACATGATTTTTAAAAGATTGATTAACACATGATTAACAGAAATTAACAGGATGAAAAAAAACTGCCATTTTACAAACAGGAATAATTTGCTAAATGAGCTGACTTATATAATATAATAATTAGTCTAATCATAATTAAGCATTACAAAATCAAATACAGGATATACCAGCATGTGATATGCTAGTGATGTATATGCACTTGATATAATCAAATAATCAATCAGCGTTCCTTATTTCAATGATCGTAATCAACAGGAAAGTAGTATGCAGATGGCCTAGAGAAAACGCTTTTATTTTATATCTCACATGATAAAATCCCTTCATAAATGGAACATAATCTAGGATAATTCTTAATAGTACACGTATATCTGAACTAGCTGCTCTATCCCGTACTGCAGGGCGAGTGTCAAGCACAAGTATATACACTCCAACAGTCTGGACAGAAACGCCATTATAATATATTTCTGAACACACAAATTATACTTTCAATTCTCCATTAATTTAATATGGCATTATCTTACGAGTAATGTGTTCCAACTTTGTTAAGTACTAACAATATCAACGTTCACAGGCAGGAAATGTTGATGGCTAACTACTTGTAATTATTAATAGATTGAAATAAAGGTTGCCGTCAGCATTCCGCCGAATCCTCAACACTGGGATTTCTGAGGCATGGTTGTGCATGGCAATATATGCTCTGCGATAAACAGTTCCGAAATTCATCATTGTTTCGGGTCTCATCTTTGAGTATCTTGCGTATGATGATCATTGATGAATGGCAGTGAAAAGTTGAAGCAAAGAATGCTATCTCGTTCAGAAAGCATTTTACACTCAACTATGCCTATAACCTATCATTTTTAATCGATGGTTGAACAATCAACGGTCGAGCCAAATCCCGAAAAATACGTTCACCATCTTCTAGATGTGAAATTGCATACAAAAATGATATGTGAGTATTCAATAGTTGCCGTAGCCGCCACCAATTATCATGCTGCTGACATCGTAAATAGGTACTATATACTAGTGGTTCACTAGGCCAATAGCGCGGTAATATGTAGTGCTTGGAGGTAATAATGTATTTGACAGTTCCAGCATATGCCACTATACGTGCCACTAGTATAAAGGCATTTTCAGTAGTATTCTTGATTACATTTAAGTTTCTTTTTCAACCAAGACATCACGATAAGATCCAGGTTCAACAATTATTTTTATTACAGCCCCAGCGAAGTTTAAAACTTCGAATTTATCTTGAACCTTCTGTGATGCTGCTGTCAATTACGAAGCGCCTCCCAAGTCCGTTCGAAAGTTATGCTGGTGGTACGTAATAAGACATAAGTTTGCGACAGTCCTACGAGCGATAATTTCAGGTATTGACTGAGTTTGTTTACTGACATAAGGGAAATCGTATTAGTTTATCATCCCAACAAAAATAAAATTAAATTATCAATTCATGAACGTCCAGCAACTGTATTGCCAAGTTTGCTTGCCAAAATGCTATAGATTGCGAATTGCAGACATACAAGACCTGAAATTATTGAAATATATGTATTTTAAATTATCAATAAGGAATAATACAAACGTGAGATCAAAGTTGTCCAATGCCAACGAAAACGTTTCACATTCAAATATAGGAAAACGTTTTCAAAACCTGACGAGACGTATCGGAATTGAAAAAAATCAGACCTCGTTTGAAAGGATTGTCGATAGCTTTGCAATTCGCTAAGTTAATTACAGGATCGAATTTTAACGGTAGTAAAGTAAGGTTGTGACGATTAGGACACTTTTTAGCGCATTTTCTCATTTATGGAAAAAATACCATAATGTGCTCGCCATGTCCGTACGTCCGTCTGTCTGTCTGTCCGTCCGTGACTTCACGTGAATAATACAAACGTGAGATCAAAGTTGTCCAATGGCACCGGAAACGGATCACATTCAAATATAGAAAGACGTTTTCACAACCTGACGAGAAGCATCGGAATTGAAAAAAACGGAGACTCCGCTTGTCAGAATTGTATCAATATTGAAGACCATCTCTCCTCAATTCAGTAGGTTAATTACGCGACCGAATGCTGTGAAGATTAAGAAACTTTCTTCTTCTTACTTTTCTACGGTGCGTTAATTTTGAACCTGACTGCGGAAGCTCGGTTGAAAAACCGTAGATTTTTGAGGACATAAGTAACTCTGGATATGACGGGGTCCTTATGCCTCCAAATTGTGTCGTCACGCACAGTGGAGTTCTTGTAATCAGCACAAGATTTCTTGAGATCTCCCACGCAGTCTGCGCGATAGTGCTGAAGTTGAGCGTCTTCGGTGTCTATGGGGAAAGACGAACAAGCCCCACCTAAGCAAGCAAGAGGAAAATGGTTGTGTAAAGTTAACACTCGTTCTGGATTATGGAAACACTTTATGTAAGCACCTGGTTTGGTGTAGTTCTTGGCTCGGTACACATGTTGGAACATATGCATGTACTGAGGTATGTCTTTGAAGTGTACGTGACCAACATCGCTCGATTGAGGACTGTCGAAAAAGTAGACATTGCGAACATTGTACGACGCACGTTCTACCTTTTTTACTCTCAGTGCCTTCGCTAAAACGTTGTCCATGAGGTCTTTCCACAGCATGTTATTTCCTTTAGGCATGATAACCTCGTCAATGTCTAGTAGTGCTATATAGTTGTATCTGTACATGTTTTTGTAGAGGCAGTCGTTGTAAGGTATCAGCTCGTTTTGACGTTTGTTGGTTAGTTTGTTCTTTAAGTACATGTGGATGAGACCTTTGATGTTAGGTTGGTAGCCAGGGAGTGTAATTGGCGTCACGTCTAGCAATCCAAGTTCACTATAATAGTTCAGAACTTTTGTTATGTTTGGATGAACTTCCAGCTCATAAAGGAAGATCTTTTCGGCACCAAGGTGGCGCAATGTCTCGAACCACTCCACTAGCTTCACACTCAAATCTTCTTTCAGGAAATCGAGGCCCTTCACGCAAACGGCGAATTCACCTTTCTTTCCGTTTTCAGATACGTTATTAATTACCCTTAAAAGAGTGACAGCCATGTCACACGGCTGCTCAACTAGAGACACCGATTCTGGCACAAGATGACGAAACCCAACAGGAATTTGACATGACACCAGGTAGGGTTGCAGGAGTCCATTTTTCTTATTACCCCACTTGCTGTTCCAAATAAACTTGTACTCGAACACCTTAGCGAAAACAGGGGCCTTCAATCCCTCGAACCACAGTTGACAAATGGTCTTTACTTTTGGCTCAAGTCGGTTGATCATACCGAGCATCCTTACCACGGGTTTCATGTCCACTAAGGTTCTGTTGTCGTAGTACGCTCCGTACAGGTAGAAAGTTCCGTTCGAGGTTCTCAAAGTTTGCCAGTAAACATTATTGAATCTTATATCCCAGAGGGTAGGGAACTTTGCGCAAGTTTTATTCATGGCAGGAAATTTGTTGTTCAAGGTTTGCCAGTACCGTATTGGTAAATTAGGAACTTCATTCTGCAAATTCTTGGCTAAGTCTGAGTCAGAGAGAAGGGGCGAGTTGTCGACCAGAGGTTCAGCCTCGAGAAGGTCGAACTCCGTCGTGACATTGGGTTGCCCATCTGTAGTCCCTGATATCAAAGGACCTCCTCTCATGATGATCTTTTGCAGCATAAGATGGTCGGTCATCGTGTTGGTAGGCGCGTACTCGGTTGTGGTCGAATACCTGCACAAACAGGGCAATATCAGCGGAATATTGTGGTGAGCAAAAAGGTTTACATTAGCGGCATTTTGCGCGAGTAAGGAAATCAGTTCGCTAGTAAATATTTTGTTTGAAACTTTGCTTACGTCTCGAAAATGAGGAACCTTTTTTACCTCGTTAAAAATAAGAAGTCATGCAGTTACTCAGGTGATAAAGTATGTATTATTGTATTAAAGTATATGTTATTATTGTGGTGACAGAACAATCTATGGTTTACATAGATTGTTCTGTGGATGTTCTGAATCAGAATTTCCAGCTCATTAAGGAATATTTTCTCGGCAACAATGTGGTGCAACGTCTCGAACCGCTGGCCTCACACAAAAATTTGTGTTCAGGAAATCAAGGCAATTGAGGCAAACGGTGAATTCGCCTTTCCTTCCGTTTTCAGGTACGTTGTTAATTACCCTTAGATTAGTGACAGCCATATCACACGGCTGCTCAAATAGAGACACAGATTCTGGCACATGATGGCGATATTCCAACTGGAATTTGACATGCCAAGATGGTTGCAAGAGTCAATTTTTTTGACATGGTTGCACGAGTCCATTTTTACTATTCATCCACTTGCTGTTCCAAACATACTTGTACCTTAGTTACAACACTTTATAGCGAAAATAGGGGCCTTCAATCCTTCAAACCACAGTTGACAAATGGTCTTTACTTTTGGCTCAAGTCGGTTGATCATACCAAGCATCCTCACCACTGGCTTCACGGCACTAAGGTTCTGTTATCGTAGTACAGGTAGAAAGTTCCATTAAATGTCGTCAATGTTTGCCACTAAACACTATTGAAACCTATGTCCCAGAATGCCGGAAACTTACCGTGTTTCTCACTTGTGGAGGTGAAATTATTTATTGATGTAAGCAAATAACAAATGGACAAGTTGGGAATTTCGTTTTTCAGAATCTTTGCGAAATCAAAATCTGATTTTTGAGATATCGTTCATGAGTCTGGCCTGGAGGAGGTTGAAATCCGGGGCATTGAACTGTCCTTCGTTTGCTCCTATTTAGCAAGGACTTTCATTCATGAAAAATTTCTTAACCAGATGACGATCAGTCAGCGTGTTCGCGAAAGATGTATTTCGCCGAGTTCGAATATCTGTACAAGTAGCAAAGAAGAAATTGAAAGATACTTTACTTGATAATTTTTTTATTGAAAGAAAAAGAATAGAAATTGATGCATGAGATTACTAGTGTGTTTGACGTACCAATACTTTGTTAGTTATTAACATGCTAATGAAGCGCGTACAGTACAAGCAAAGGAGCATTTAATTCAGGCCGATGGACAACGGGAAGAATTATTTTCATGACATGAACATAAGAGGAACTTATGAGGAATATAAGATGATCATCAGAGAAACATGAAAGGAATATTCACTGGAAGAATGAAAATATTATCGGGTGACAGTAGAGTGATACAAAATGGTTACTCGTACCTGAGGTGCTGTACCTGAAGACCAAGTAGAACGTGTACTAAAGAATGGAAGTAGAGTGAAGTAGAAGAAGTTGTATGCGACATATAACGTGTACTAAAGAATGGAAGTAGATGAGTGAAGTAGAAGAACCTGAAGACGATGTAGAGCATGTACTAAGGAATGGAAGTAGAGTGAAATAGAAATACCCATAGACGATATAGAATATGTACAAGGAATGGAAGTAAAGTGAAGTAGAAGTACCTGAAGATGTCGTAGAACATGTACTAATGAATGGAAGTAAAGTGAAGTAGAAGTAGAAGTACCTGAAGACGACGTAGAACTTGTAAAAGGAATGGAAGAAGAGTGAAGTATAAGTACCTGAAGACGACGTAGAACGTGTACTATGAACAGAGTGAAGTAGAAGTAGAAGTACCTGAAGACGACGTAGAACGTGTACTATGAACAGAGTGAAGTAGAAGTAGAAGTACCTGAAGACGACGTAGAACGTGTACTAAGAACAGAGTGAAGTAGAAGTAGAAGTACCTAAAAATTATTTATTGATTTATGTGCCCAAGTGGTGAATTCATAATGGAAAATTCATAATGGATCGTCGCAATGAAAGTTCATAATGGATCTTCGTGTGAAGTATTAGAATATAATTTAATAGAAGTGCCGGCACTGAAGAAAGCCACGTAATAGGCCACGTCGATCGTAAATGATGAGGTTCCTGGAACAGAAAGGCTTGTTGAACTTGGGAGTGAAATGTTAATGGTTAAAGAGCTTGGCTTTTTGGTCGGGCAAGCCTGTAATGTTTCTTGGAGTTTGATGAAAGATGCAGGAGTGAAACATATTGCCGTGTTGGTCAGCCATGTTGATGTCAAGAGTGCAATGTGACGGTGGAGTTTGAGTGGTAGAAGTTGTAATTTTAAAGTGCACGAGTGGAAGCTGAAGTTCATGAGTGCAGTAATGAGGCATGAATGTAAATATTGATGTTTACGAGCAAAATTCTAATGTGTAGGAGCATAAAACATACTTCAGATTTAAAATTTTGAAAAATTAGTTTATATGAACAATTCACATTTTTTATTCAAGTTGAATCAGCTACTCTTTTGCATCTATTTTAAACACAATATGTAATTATGTTTTATCTGCATATACATATCCCATTCAAAAACCCCCTCAGGGGGGCTTCTGACGCGTGTCTGTGCACGTCAGAAGTCCTATGGGATTTCGCGTTCCTAGGGGGATTGTTCCTGAGCGAGCGCCCCACCGCTGAGCTCGCGGTGTCTGACTGCAGATCTCGGTTGTGGGTTATTATGTAGGTAGAACTTCTTACATTAAGTTATTATGTAGGTAGGATTCCTAACATTTCCCTTCTCTGTCTCTCTCGTGCGGGCGGCCGACGTCCCGTGTAAGCGACCTCTTGTTCGAGTGTCTTCGTTTCTGTTACTTTTCACCTGTCCCTCCTTGTCACTTCGTCTCTTTGAGATGCTAACGCTGCTTCTTTCGAGCCAGCTTCAGCGGGCTGGACATCTGAGACCTTCCACCCCTTGTGGGTGATGACCTATTTTTGATAATTGAGACCTTCCACCTCTTTGGTGATGTTCAAAATTACTTTCGGTGCGAGATAGCTAAATAGTTGAAGCGCTAGTAAACCTGTGGCCACTAAACTAACTAACTAACCATTCAAAAACACATAAAATATGCTTAGGAAGAAATAACCTCACTCGTCGCATTGAATAAAGCAGCGGGAATGGAGAAGAAGCTATAAGTATTGTTATACTGAATATAATCTTGTGAAAAGGGGGTAAGTGATAAGTAACTGGAAATTCTTATACTAAACATTGTTGTTTCCGTATGAGACCGAACAGATTCTCTACATCCAACGAATCTATGGTTGGCTTACGAACATCGGTATACTCCCATGAGCGGTCAACGACCGTGAAAGAATTGTCTTCATTTATTCTTGGTTAATTGTTAGAAAAATAGTCCCGAAAATTTTGCAGGCTTTTAATTTGGAGTATTTCGAACGGAAGTAATTGATCGGAATTTAAAACTAGAAGTGAATTAGACTGAATAATTTTGAATCAACATCGGGCGTATGAATTTTAAGTAAGTCATGCAATATTTTTGCCCAGAGCCTGTATTGTCAATTAACTGTAGAAAATGTTTCAGCCGGCGGAAATAAATGCCTTGTCTGTATTTTATTTTAGACGACCGATTTCTTATTAATTTTTAGACGATTATTTCTAATTAATTTTGCGAGCCCCCTTTTGGTGGCCCTCAAAATTCGTGAGAATATTTCACTTCGAATTTTAATTTCAGCCATTTTTGCTGCTTTTGATACTGCGAGCTTCAAGCTAAGGTTTAAATTTTTTATTTCGATTTTGAATTGTTTTTTGAACGACATATATACAAAAATTCTATTTTTTTGTTCGTTGGAAAATTACTCCTATGTTGAGGTCCTAAAAATTGATTAGCATGGCGAGGAAAATTTCTTCACTGTAATAACCCACTTAAACAGACATTCGCTTCAACTCTTGTAAATGACACGGTCTTTTACAAGAGTGTAAATGACCGTGTCATTATACATAAACAACTTTTTCAGTCTTTCATGGAATTGTTTATGATCAAATAATCTGTAATATTTGCTGCCAAATTAAACACACAAATCGATGGTTTTCTCCTTGCCCTTATACTATAGAAACTGTTTTCATATGTTTTTTTAGGTTGCTTGGTTGGTACCTTATACTCATAATTCAAAACCAACATTTTATCATAATTTTATCATAAATATGTTGACACGTCATCAATTTTAAATTATTATTCACATTTTGGAAATTTCTTTGATTATCTTTTCCTTGAACATGATTAAGTCTAACAAATTAATCACTGAACCAGTCCTGACGATAAAATGTCATCTCCAGATTATGAATTAAGTGCGTGAATGAATGATTAAGTAAATGATCAATGAAATTAATGATTAAGTAAATGAAAACGACTGCTTAAACCATTCTCATGCAATTAATTTTATTCCTAATTTTGAAGGATATGAAATTCAAACATTAATGCACCTCAATTACCGGAGTTGTTATTAACTGCCAATATGTACACCTACACACATGTTCTGCTGCACATGCAGTAGTACATGTACACCAAAAAGCATTGATTTACACGCTGGTTTCAGCGGTGAGTAGCTCGAAATCTTTCAAATAATTGAACCAATATTGCGGTATAAACGACTAACAAACATCAGGTCAAGAAACAAGTTATGGATGATTTTATGAGCGACTTTGTTTTTTTTTAAATATTAATGACCTTTTGAAATTAAATATTAATGATCATTTGTAATTTGTTACCTGCACCCTGCATTACGACTGAGACCTCATAGGTCGATACCTTACTTTATAATTCGTTTTAAATAAGACATCGTAGAAACAAATTTACTTTCGTCTTCAATCTATTTTTCATACTTTATGACTGAAACGAACTTTCTTCTCCAATGAACGTAATACTTCTATAATGAAATAAGTATAATCGGATTGTGTTTTTGAGAGAGACGTAATGCAACATAAAACTGGTTTTTGAAAACATAATTTTCAATTTAGCACTTGACAGAAAGATCTTAAACAACTGGTATCGACTTCAAGCCGAAAGCTTATGGTAAAACTGCGATAAAACACGACCAACTTTACCTTCAATTGCGAATTATATGTGTTTCTTTAGTCTAAGACGTTCACTCATACACTAAGTGATCAGTCAGCGGCCAAGCAAGCACAGCTAGGATCTTTCGTAACTCTTTATCATCAGCGGAGAAGATAAACTTATGATTAAAAGCTAGCTGATTATCGGCAGGTACTTCTTCGCTATCACACATCCTGTCTAGATGGAATTGCATATTTGCTGCTATATTCGAGGCAGCATTTGGTCGTTACTGCACACATTTAATCAACTCCTCATGCAGGATCTAGTTCATTCGAGGAGGCTATATAAAACTAAAGAAAACCCGCGCTTCAATTATTATGTGAGACAAAGTGAACAATAACAACTTAAAAAGATAGAGGCATGAATGCCGAGGATGCATCTGTAGTGTTCCAATCCATCCCTCATTAAGGAGTCATTATTACTGGGCGAATAATCCTTATAGTTATTCTGTATATAGTTGTACCGCGTATATTTTATAGTTGTCTATTCGGTCTATTGTTTCCCATATCTTTTCGTGACCAAAACTTTAACCCTTGACAATTATCTATCAGCACAAAAGCCTTCGTTCTTTGAAGGTATTCTTGGCTACTTATTCGCTTCACCGGCTCGAATCCACTGGATCAAAATTTTCAATGGAAAATGTAGGCTTTGTTTTAAGGGTCTAGCAGTGTAGTGATTCGATTTTATTTCTCGCAATGTCTTTTCTTGTGAATGTCGTAATTAATTTTATTAAACCTTCAAACTCGTTAATCATCAATCTCTGTAACTATATGTAACTTTATTATCTTGAACTCGCCTACTTTTTTCGGATTTAACCAATTTCACTATTAAAATAAATATGTAAACATTCAGTCCTGAAATCTTGTCAATTTTCTTGCACGAATAACACTCATGTAACTTCTGAATAATAAAAAGGCAGTAAACGACCAAAATACTTTAATGTGTGAATCGTACCATCATATACTGCGAATTCTCTTTAGAGTGCCCAGTCGGTAACCATCAGTCCATCGCGCCCTAGCTCCATTTACTGTCTGACACCGTGGTGTGAACAACTATTAAGGGGTAAACTGCCAATTCAACCTTTAGAATGAAATTCAGATAATCGTGATTTAATCTTCGTCGGCATCCGTCCGTCTCGAGAGACGATGTAGTAGCTGCCGATCCCGCCCGCATCGCCGAGAGCGAGCTATAGATACCTAGCCAAGTTGTTGTTGTAATTGCCCATCCTGGTAGTGGCGACTAGGGAGGGGGGTGATAGGTCAGTTTTTGCGGGCACTTGGTACCACTGGCAGTTCTACGACCATCACTGGCTCGCTGACCCGCCAGAACCATTTGATTGCATTACACAACACTCTGGACAAGCCAGGTACTCATTTATCAACCAGAGTTGGATGAATGGCTGAGTTGACCATGAGCTGAGCTTTCCGGTAGAACTTGTCCTCAGTGGGACTCGAACCCGGGCGTTGGGTGCGAGAGACAGAGCCACCACAGATAGCCACGTTGCCTGGGCAGGGTGGTATGGAAGGTCGGCTGTCGCCCAAGCAGCACACTCCTCTCTCTTCGCAGCCGGGATAATCAATGGAAAGACCTGAGCCTATACTTTCAAGAAAAGTTAAGAGATCGTAAGTTTATCAGCCAATCACTGACGGCCTTTCAAGCAAAATCCATCAATCATAGACAAGAAAATAGAGCGTAAGTACTTACGTTCACTTAGCGAATTTTGAAAGTATGGGAGAAGGTCAATGCAAATTGGACCCGGCTGCGCCGCAGGAGTTGCCGATGTTGTTGTTCCAGGTCAACTCGCCTTAGGGACTCCAGCTCCTGATTTGCTGTCGGGGTTTACTCCTTTAGCCTTTCCCATATGGGGAGGTTAGCCGCAAGGCAGCAGAGGTTTGGGTTCGGAGTTACCTTCTCCTAGATGAGCAGCTATATACCTTCCAAGGTTGACGAGCCTCATCTGCCCGAGCTGGTACTTGAGAGCCTATCAGAATTAATATTATCAATATAATAACTATATTACCATTTTTATTTGTAATATTCTTTTGATATTGTTGTTATTCCATTTTGTTCATGTCGTGCCTTTGTTCTAACAACCTTCCAACACCTCAGGTGTTGCTCGGCGCCATCATTTATCAATCCATCAATAAACATATTGAATCTTCGTATTCTTTACTCCAACCTAAATAATAGATATTCACACTAATTAATTAGGAAAGATGGACGGCCGTTTGTAACTTCTAAATCCAATCTTTAACCCCTTTAGGGGTTAAAGATTGGATTGGAAGCTCTTTCTTCAGCACTATTTGGCTAAACCCTTTGTGTACAGACATTCTTCTTCGTCAGAGCTCATCACTACTAAAGGCCTGATAACGATTTTTATCTTCTGTGTTCAAAAGGAGGAATCTCAGTCATGCAGCAATGAGCGTTTTACTGATAAATGTGAGGTGGGGTGTAGCAGAAAAGCTGTTTGCGTCAGTCATGGGTAGCAGTCAGGATCTAAAGTCTAATGCCCGGAAGTTGCAGTGAGGGAGAGACAATTATGTTTGATCAAGCGCTTATGTAAGATATGGTCAGCAACAAACGTTCGACGCAAGTAGCGGTCAACAGCAATGGTTAAATTTATGATTTGATAATTACGAAGCGGTATCTGCAGATGATGTGTTGAGTTAACATCGATTTATGTTATCAGAAAAACTCAAAGAAAATAATCAGAAAGTCCATTTCAAACTAGGCGCCACATTTCATAACTAATCAGTGAATACATTATTATTAAAACTTGTTGTTTATTTTCAGTTTCTGTTTCAAGAGTGCGGGCGGCTAAATAAAAAATGTGGAGATCACAAGAAGTTTTCCCGAAGCAACAAAAGTTAAAAAAAATTATTTTAAAGTAGGTAAGGTAAGTATATCATGATTTTTGAGAGCACATCGGAAAGTTTATAAGTACAATTGGTTTATTTTCACACAAACAAGCTTCGAAGATGAAAGATATTCTTACGATTCGATCAGCTCAGAAAAGTTAAGCTTCAATAACTGAAGTTTTTATACGAATAAAATCGGAATAAATGTGTTTGTGAGTTACTCCTTCAGCGGGCAAACAAATGCTCAAAATTTAGAGGTCCCATATGGACGGAGCCTCTGCTAACCTCGACTTCATCGCATTCTGCTCCGACGTGAAACTGAAATTTGGATATCACGTTTTGCAGTTCCAATTGTTGATGCCCGACTTTCTGTTTCAATAAATAAGTAGCAAAAACTATAAACTCAAACGAGAATGATGAACACTGATGGGATGACGGTGTACGTTCTTTGAATGGAGCTTACGTCGCCTGTACGTTTTCCGGTGTTTGGGAAATAAACGTATGTTTCTGGTTTAGAAGAAGGAATACAGAAACCCAAAGGACTTCAGTCCTTCTTTGCCTTTGGTTTACGTCTCTGTACTGCAGTGTCGGGCGAACTTTTAATTATAGTGAGCAACTTGAACTTTCCACCCAGTAGCGGCGTACCACCGAGTACTATCCTAACTGATGCAAGCTGTCAAAAACTTGTATTAATTGTAGTTGATTTTGTGTGATGTGCAAAAAAGTTGGAAAATGAAGAGAATTTAGCTTTGGATTTAGTGATGACGTACGCAGGAGCACGTGGGTGGCGTGTGGCAATTGTGGAAAATCGTTGCCATGTTCTCTTCTGTCAGGCCGTCTATATTTCTGTGAAGCAAAACATTACTGAAATACATGAAGACAGTGAAATTGTCGACGTACCAATTGGGATGTCCCCGTGTTGACATACCATTTACAATGTCCTCGTGTTGACATACCACTTGCAATGTCCTCGTGTTGACATACCATTTGCAATGTCCTCGTGTTGACATACCACTTGCAATATCCTAGTCTATCACTAATGGTACGCGCGCCTAAGTTCCCCAGTACAGTTGACTGCAAAGTTACTCATCCACATTCAGAACAAACGGACAATAATTTACGCAAAGTTCAATTCATGTTTATTCGACATGAAGCTTATGATAACTTTTATCTCGTAATTACCGATATTTTAGATAACTATATCATCACCGTAATTCCAGGTGTGATGCCACAGATTATCAGTTTGCATAATAAGTTCAATTCAATCAAGTTCAATTTGGCAAATAAGGCTATTCACAAGGCGGAGCTTGCACACTCGAGACATCAAAATAACGCATTTACAATAACGTCAAACGGGACTCAGAAGTTTCTGCGGTTTCCACATTTGCGTGCATTTATGGGGTGTAATTTAATGCGCAAACTATCCTCTTTAACACGTTGACTCCGCAGTGGTACATATGGGAACCACGAAATGCATTTATCCAGGACTTATTGGTACATAATTCAGGTTGCCTAAAATTGGCCAAATCCGAGAATAAAAAAGGCCAATAAAGGCCGATAACTCAATATATAATAAATTATGTGTAGGGTCCGATATAAAAATTCCATTTTGTTTTCTTTTTGCAGTATTTAAAATTTAATTAGGAGGTACCCCTATCATAAATTTTAACTGGCCAACGAAAATTGAGAAAAACTAAATCGCGCAATTTGTCCGAAAAAAAAGACCGCCTGGTAACTCTGTTTAAAAATAGTAAAAAAAAATAAAATAATTGTACAAGATGAAGCAATCGGAGTCAACGTGTTAAATAAAATTAGCAACATAGAGGTCTAGAACCAGATTCTATAGGGCGACCTAGGCCTAAAACAAGTTTCTATAAGCCATATTAACCTAACTTAAAAAGGCTTCGGCAAAAACAATTATTTTTAATTAGTAACCCGAACACTCTTTTTAATGGAAACTAATGGCTAGCATTTCTTTCATAAGGAAATTTAATGATGCCGAACTAGAACCAAAAGCGCACGCAGCAGTGGGAGGGTAAACAATAATATGCATGCGGTGAGTATAAAACATTCATTCTAGTTGCCTTGGTAATCTAATGTACTTGATTCACTCAGTCGCTCGTCTGTCGAAGAATGCATAACTCACGTGATGATAACGTGACACTAATATAACATGTCTACAACGTGACACGAATATAACATGTCTACAACGTGACACGAATATCACATGTCCACAACGTGACACGAATATAACATGTCTACAACGTGACGCGAATATAACATGTCTACAACGTGACACGAATATAACATGTCTACAACGTAACACGATTATAACATGTCTACAACGTGACGCGAATATAACATGTCTACAACGTGACACGAATATAACATGTCTACAACGTGACACGAATATAACATGTCCACAACGTGACAAGAATATCACATGTCCACAAAAGTAGGATATGTACACGGGTGAAGACTGCATAAGGCCAGAAAGAAATTATCTCGAGTGTAAGTTGTCATTCGAGTTCAATTTCTTGCTTTACATTACAAGATAAATAAAATCATGAAATGATTCAAGGATGAATTACTGACTTTAGATATGACGATGGTACCGTAAGTCAGGGTTGAGAGCTGCGATTGGTTGGAGATCTAAATTATGTTCTTATTTCGGGATACCAAACACAGAGGATTTTTTAGTCGCTAATATACAATACAAAATTTGCGGTTAAATTATACTTGATGATAAACAGTAATTCGCTAAGATGCAATACAAAAATTTATGAGAGTAAATCAAAAATACTTCAATATGCAATAAATAATTTATAGGTCAATGATCCACGGACCTGGTTATTACAAGTAAAAACCTTAATCGCACGTTCCGCATATCTAGCTTTCTCTTTCTCAATTCAGCTTAATAATTATGTAGTTAATGGCAGATCCGACGTCGTAATTATTCTATATTATCTGGTCACCCTATGAGGCAACATCAAAAATTGTATTCAGTAATGCGTGATTCCATCAAGAATAATTCTGTGCAAACGAAATGAATGCCTGGGTTCAAAACTACGAATAAAATTACTCATTGGAATTAATGGGCAGAATTTAAAGAGGCGTATGGGCGGCCACCGTCGCTCGGGCCGATAATATAAAAAGTATACTACTGAGAAGTGTGCGGAATGGAATGCGTATGAAAGCATTGGTAAATCCTTCATACATAATTGTATGACCATAGTAATGCTGCAGGGCTCCGGGAAGTGGAGTCCCGGAAGTGGAACGAACGAAACCTTTAAAAAGTTATTTATACATTTTTTAAAGTTAAGAAGAAGGCGTAGATAATAATAGAGAAGGTGAAAGAATATAAGATAAGCGATAGAATTAACATACGATATAAATAGGTTTCGTACTCTATAGTGAGAAGTGAGAAGGGCTCATTAGGTTCAGCCTGGTTTATCAACTTTGGGCTCGATAGCAATGGAACCAAAAGCTGATAGATGAATTACCTAAATTCTTCTCATGACAGATCAAAAGCAGCGACAACAAACCGGCTAAAATGAATTAAAATCTACGGTACTTCCCCATACAAAATGGCTTAGGCAACTACATTAACGGACTAGAGAATAATAATAGAATCAAATAAGGCACACAAAAACCTACAACCTCACTAGTACAATAACAAAGAAATCATGATTACATCAATAGTGACGTCAGTGATGATATGACACTTTAATTATCGCTAGGCAAAAGCGTCCGATGGACGAAGTGAACGCGTCTAAAGCCGAGAGAAACTAACGCTCTAGGGAGGGTATACAACGCCCAGCATAGGGCAGTAGCTTATAAAACAACACTAATATTTTTCGTTACGAAATCGTAGTTTTTTGATAGGTGGGTCTCATATTCAACTTTAATGTCATCACTTGAGATTTTATAATTATGTTATAATTTTGTAAGAATTTAGTAGCAGATCAAAAACAAACTAATCACAATAATTTGTGATTAGTTTTAGTTTTCTTGCCGCATCATTTAAATTATGATTCTTCGTGAATATCATCATAAAATTCGGCACAACATCCGATAAATTATACAACATTGCATGGAAGAATGACCTAAATATATATAGATACAATATGTGTTCAAATTATTCATGATCAAATGAAACTTCGTAATCGTTATATCAATGGCGGTTACTGAAGTTATTGCTCAACATACAGTATTTACGCTTACGATTGTCGAGAATAATAAGGTTACATTTCTAGGAATCACGTTAGCTATTTTCTTCTAACTGCCGACGGAGGAGGTCTGACTGTTCTTGAACCAGAACCTGAAGCTCGGTAGAAGAACCCTAAGTTGATTAGGTTCTCCGTAACTCTTGATATGACGGGATCCTTATGTCTCCAGATCGTGTCGTCAAAGATGGTGGAGTTCTTGTAGTCATCGCAGGATTTCTTCAGGGTTTTCACGCAGTCTGCGCGATAGTGCTGAAGTTGAGCGTCTTCGGTGTCTATGGGGAAAGACGAACAAGCCCCACCTAAGCAAGCAAGTGGAAAATGGTTGTGTAAGGTTAGCACTCGTTCTGGATTATGGAAACACTTTATGTAAGCACCTGGTTTGGTGTAGTTCTTGGCTCGGTACACATGTTGGAACATATGCATGTACTGAGGTATGTCTTTGAAGTGTACGTGACTCACATCGCTCGATTGAGGCGTGTCGAAAAAGTAGACATTGCGAACGTTGTACGACGCACGTTCTACCTTTTTTACTTTCAGTGCCTTCGCTAAAACGTTGTCCATGAGGTCTTTCCACAGCATGTTATTTCCTTTAGGCATGATAACTTCATCAATGTCTAGTACTGCTATATACTTGTATCTGTACATGTTTTTGTAGAGGCAGTCGTTGTAAGGTATCAGCTCGTTTTGACGTTTGTTGGTTAGTTTGTTCTTCAAGTACATGTGGATGAGACCTTTGATGTTAGGTTGGTAGCCAGGCAGTGTGATTGGGGTCACGTCTACCAATCCGAGTTCTTTATAATAGTTCAGCACTTTTGTTATGTTTGGATGAACTTCCAGCTCATAAAGGAAGATCTTTTCGGCACCAAGGTGGCGCAACGTCTCGAACCACTCCACTAGCCTCACACTCAAATCTTCGTTTAGGAAATCGAGGCCCTTCACGCAAACGGCGAATTCACCTTTCTTTCCGTTTTCAGGTACGTTGTTAATTACCCTTAGATTAGTGACAGCCATATCACACGGCTGCTCAACAAGAGACACTGATTCTGGCACAAGATGCCGAAACCCAACTGGAATTTGACATGACACCAAGTAAGGTTGGAAGAGTCCATTCTTGTGATTACCCCACTTCTTGTACCAAACATACTTGTACTCGAACACCTTAGCGAAAACAGGGGCCTTCAATCCCTCAAACCACAGTTGACAAATTGTCTTTACTTTTGGCTCAAGTCGGTTGATCATACCAAGCATCCTCACCACAGGCTTCATGGCCACTAAGGTTCTGTTATCGTAGTACGCTCCATACAGGTAGAAAGTTCCGTTCGAGGTTTTCAAAGTTTGCCAGTAAACATTATTGAATCCTATATCCCAGAGGGTTGGGAACTTTGCGCAAGTTTTATTCTTGGCAGGAAATTTGTTGTTCAAGGTTTGCCAGTATCGTATCGGCAAGTTAGGAACTTCATTCTGCAGAATCTTGGCAAAGTCTGAATCTGAGAGAGCCGGCGAGTTGTCGACAAGAGGTTCAGCCTCGAGAAGGTTGAACTCCGTCGTGACATTGGGTTGCCCATCTGTAGTCCCTGATATCAAAGGACCTCCTCTCGTGATGATCTTCTGCAGCAGAAGACGTCCAGTCATCGTGTTGGTTGGCGCGTACTCAGTTGTGGTCGAATACCTGCACAAACAGGGCAATATTAGCGGAATATTGTAATACGCAATACGTGCACAAAAAGGTTTACATTAGCGGCATTTATCGTGAGTAAAGAAATCGGCACTCTGGTAAATATTTTGTGCAAAATTTTGCTTACATCTTAAAAAAAGAACTTTTATTTTACCTAGTTGACAACAAAAAGTTGGTTGCTCATGTGATTATGTATGTTTTATTGTATTAAAGTATATAAATGTTATTAATGTGGCAACAGAACAATCTATGGTTTGGGATTGTAACTTAACTAATAAATGTTGAATTAATTCGATAAAATTTCAATAGTAACGTCAACGAGGAAGAGCTGGAGCACAAACAACTTGATAAATTAATTGATCATAGCAAAATTTGAAATTCCAATTAGTAATGGTAAAAAATGCCAGGTGTGTCTGCTCAGATAGGGAAACCAAACCATCGGGATAGGATTCAATTTCATTGCTCGGCACTGCATCAGGAATTGTAGCTGCAGTGCCCATTTAATCCTAAGACGCATGAAGGCTATGATTGAGAGCATAAAGCATTACAATCCGTTATAAATTACGTCTATAAATATGAAGAAGCCCTCTAGAAGTTTACAAACGATAATAAACTATCACTAACTGTATCTAGAAGTATACGAACTATAATAAATTATCACTAATCGTATCAAGAGAATCGCCCACATTCCGAAATGAGGCGCGTAATTGACCCCTAGAGCAGCAGCTGCGTCAGGGCGCCGTTTAGGGGAGTCTGTTGCGCACATGGCGCGCGTAACGGGAGACTCGCACCGCTTGACTGGAGCAGCGAGGGATGGGGGAGAGTGGGGATGGGTAGAGTGGGGATGGGGAGAGTGGGGATGGGGAGAGTGGTTTTTTTAATTGAAGCCAAAGTTTAATAGGAAAAATATCGTCCATAAAAACTAGTATATCACAGATTAAAGGGACCCCTCTAAGAAAAAGGCACAGGCAACATGGTGGTGCAGAAGGAACAAAAAGAATGTGCAGATAGCATGGGAGGTGCAGAGCCCGATGAAAGAGCAGATAACGCGGAAGAGATAACGAGGAAGTTAGGCAGGAAAGGTCACGTAAGGTCAGAGGTCCCCGAGGTTGTCTGCTGTTCGATCTCGAATCACCAGCAACATTTTCGCAGGCTTTTTCCATGTACGCAAAATTAGACCGCGGAATTTGCTGCGGCCGTGCAAATCATGGCGGTCAATGGCTGTCCGTTAGCCTGCATCGCCTCGCCGGTAATGCCAGCGATCGAGGGCATTAAAAAACTTAAGTAACCCAAGCGAACAGTAGAAAATTATGAAAGAAAATTGAGTAATTAGACAGAATTGAAAATTAGATTTTATTTAAGGTATAATAATAACGTTAAAATCCCGTTAAATGCCATTCTTCCCAATTACAAATTTATTAACTGTAGAATTGGAAGAAAGCTTGAGAAAATTGGACAATTTACAGCGGTGAAAATTTTTTGAAACTCAGAGGAGAGGGATTGATGTATGAAAGTTTCTATATTTACTCTATATTTAGGTGAATGCTTCACTTGTGATACTCTATCCCAGACACACATACTCTATACAAGACACGTGTACAGAACCGTAAGTGAATAAATGTTAACAATCGTCGAATAAATATAAGCTGGTAAAAGATATTCATTAATAATGCATGGTAATGAGGGAAAAAATCGGAACAGTACAAAGAACATGTAGAACGTATATTTTGTAATGAAAATGAATGAAGTAGAAGAGCTGTTCACGAAGACGACGTTGAACGTGTACTAAGGAATGGAAGTAGAGTGAAGTAGAAATACTTGAAGACAATGTAGAACATGTACTGAAGACTGGAAGTAGAGTGTAGTAGAAGTAGAAGTACCTGAAGACGACGTGGAACATATAATATGGAATGGAAGTTGAGTGATGTAGAAGTACCAGAAGACAATGTAGAACGTGTACCAAGGAATGGAAGTAGAGAGAAGTAGAAGTAGAAGTACCTGAAGACGACGTGGAACATATAATATGGAATGGAAGTAGAGAGAAGTAGAAGTAGAAGTACCTGAAGACGACGTAGAAGGCTGTGCACCATATCAGCACCAGGTAGAACAGCTTGCGCACGCTGCACGCCTGTAAGCTCCTCAGGCATACTCGATCCAGCCTCATGGTGCGCAGTTCGTTGACTTGTAGAATTTATGTGCTTGGCTGTTTTGTTTTTACGTGTTGTTGTTATGACTTACGTGTTTTACGTGTTGTTGTTATGTCTTGTTATGTACGAGCTCCACAACGAGACACGATATGAAATCAAGAGTTTTCCAACGAACTGGTGGAAAACTTCAGGTTTTTGTTTCCATTGTGTGGAAGTTTTCGTTGCCGTTGATGGGTAGTGAAGATAAAAGAGGGAACGTTTTAATGGGATTTCAAAATGATTAAAACCTTTGATACTATTTTTGTTTGTGGTGAGATGTGTATTTACTTGTTTGTATCAAATATTTTATAGGTGATTTGTATTTCGGTTCGTCAGTTGAACTGAATTAAGTCGCTTATGCGGCCGTTGATGTTTAGCTCGACGTGGAGCCTGCAAAGGAAAAAAAAATCATTAAGCATCAGACGAAAACAATCATTAAATTAAAGAAGAAGAGGAAGATGAAATTATAATTTTTTCAATTAAGATACGCTCTCATATGTGTATTTTTAATAATAGCATTTTTAAATTCAGCGAAACTGTTTAATTCTAGTACAGAAAGATGACTTTTTATCAACAAAATTCCGGACGATTAGTTAAAGATGAAGATAGTTCGTTGTAATACGCCCAAGAGTTGGATATCAAAAACGTGTTCTTTATTAAAGATTTGTAATTACATTTGAAATTTGGAAAGCGTGTGAACTGATAGCCCTTAATACCATTCGGGAGGAGTGGGTGTGTATAGTCAATATTTGACATCAACGTTGTCACATAGCAGATACTGCACTTACTTCGTCACTCGGCAATAAAAACTATATAATAGCGATCAGAACTATAATTTTTGGGTTAGATAGCCACATTATTACGACAAGGCTGTTTTGATCGCGATAGAAAAATGTGGCGCAGTTTTGTTTATGAAATACAATGTTACTGTTGACTCAAGTGATATGGTTATGGTATTGGCTTGAAGGTAGTGCTACCTTCTCAGCGCCCACATCGAGCTCATCGTTCTAAATATAAATAAACCATATAAAAAATTAAATCTAGGGCAGCACGGGGCCCCACGGCCTTTAGGGAATGTCAGGGTCGGTGTGGGGTTAGGTTAACAGTAAACAGGGTCGAGGGGGGAGGGTTAAGGTTAACAGTAAACAGATGCGGTGCTCGACGCATCGCCCTGACATCTAACCCTTAATAGGACACGCCCGCCAAAGCAGCTTAAGAAAATAAGAGTTTTTTTGCACGCTGGATTGAATTCCATCAAGGAGCCTGTAAAATAATCCACTGGACGCTTACTGAAATTTCCTAAATTATTTCGAACCATACAGTCATCGTATAGCCTATATATTATCGTCGTAACTTTCATTCTCGCATTATCTTCCGCTATCACCATAAGTTTTAAATGATCGTAATTTTAACTATCGTCATTAATTGCAAGATATTCAAAACTTTCATCATCGCAAAAACTTTTATGATCATCTTAGCTTTAATGCGCATCGTAATGCCTATAGGGTGACCGGAAAAAAACTTTGATAATTAATATATATAATCTATTGCTGTGCCACCGTCCGAGTCAATAATTGGTAAAGGGCAGCATTCCAAGCTGTGTGATGCTGTGTGATGCTGTGTGATGCTGTGTGATGCTGTGTGATGCTGTGCGATGCTGTGTGATGCTGTGTGATGCTGTGTGATGCTGTGTGATGCTGTGTGATGCTGTGTGATGCTGTGTGATGTACAGTGTAGAATATAATATACATAATATATAACATAAACTATGCACCACGCGCATAGTTTGTGTAGAATATAATGTGTTGCCCATACATGTATTGTGGTGCATAAGTGATGATATTGTGAAGAGAATTGCACATACAAATATTAATGCAGTATTCTGCACCACTCATACAGACACTTTAATGAACACATGAGTATATTATACAGCGTTCTGCACCACTCATACAGGCACTCTAATGCACACATGAGTATATAATGCATCTTTCTGCCCCACTCATACAGACACTCTAATGAACACATGAGTATACAATGCAGTATTCTGCACAATTCACACAGGTATTCTAATGCACACATGCGTATATTATACAGTATTCAGCACAATTCACACAGGTATTCTGCACACCGAGTCCGGCATCCGGGCCACTGAAGCAGTGCACTATTAGCGAGCGCCGCGAATTTCCAGACCGGACCGGAAAACTTAGCTCAGAAAAGTTAGTCCGAGGCAGAACACATCCGGCGAAACACAACATAAAAGTTTGTCCTTAATTTCAGACCGAATGTTCGGTTAAATAGATTACAAGTTTATAATGGAAAGGAAACTTGCGGCCGCAAGACTTGATTTCAAATTATATATAAATAATAGAGCAGACCATCGTTAACTGGTCATTGGTTCCTGTCATTGAGGTTACGTGAAAATAGAAGAATTCTTCGCGCAGATAAATAATACAAGGTTGAGTGATGACCTGAGAATGTATTTTCAATAATAATTCTATATATATTGCGATAATAACTTATTTAAATGTTTAAGAAAATCATTTTATAACATCATTCTCTGGTTAATCAATCGCACTTTCATCATGCACAAATTTCGCTATATTATACTGGTATAAATATGATATATATTGCCCGATATGGCAGAGATTATTAATGACAAACGGCAAAAACGCTACGAAGTTCCGTAACAAGGAGACGAGTGAAGCGGCAAAAGAAAGATTACGACAGAAAATGAAAATTGGTGTTGAAAAAAAGTAAGAGTTTGAAAGAGGCAGACAAAGAGAATAAAAAACATGGAAAAGAGCGAGAGGAAGAGAGAGAGACAAACAGGTTTAAGTAGCTCCTTAGAAAGTGATGCCGAGAGGCGTTTCAGCAGCGGCCACAGCTTCTTTGCAAGGAGTCCGTGGTTAGAATTAAGGGGCGCCTTAATGAGGGGATTAAAAAGACCTTAGCAGGGGTTCTTAATGAAGAAAAAATGCTCCTGTGGAAAAAGGTCTATACCTAAGGTCAAAGAGTTCTAGTAACGAGCTGCATAACAATCAAAATAAAACGAAGCTGATCAACTGAAAGGGAGCTGCACACATTCACATGTAAGTAAAGGAGTAANCGTTCTGAAAAATCTGTCGTTCTGAAAAATCTGCCGTTCTGAAAAATCTGCCGTTCTGAAAAATCTGTCGTTCTGAAAAATCTGCCGTTCTGAAAAATCTGCCGTTCTGAAAAATCTGTCGTTCTGAAAAATCTGCCGTCTTCTGCCGTTAAAACAACAGACGAAGAATGTATTTAATCTTCTGCCTTTTAGAGATCAGACATTCAAAGAATTATTTCAGCATTCAGTGTTTTAGTAGGCAGTCTAATTTAACTGCCAATTTGCTGAGTCATGGTCTCACGTCCCAATTCCAGCGTGCGTGAGAAGAATAGCAGAGCTACCGGCCATTTGTCACAGCTAATGAGGCATTAGGTTTATTTTAAGCAGTAAGTAGGTGACTGGACCACACGCTCTACATTAATGTGATTAACATTAACATATGTCAATGTTAAACATTGTCAATGATAACCATTACAATCGCTGGCAACCATTACGATGTCTATGGTAATAATTAGAGAGATGATAATAATGATAAACTTTAAGACATTATAGCAAAGAAAGCCATTAGGAAGATGATAGCAATGATAAAAATTAGGATGATAATGTTAATGGTATCCTTTAGGAGATGGATGGATGGGCAACGTGTAATTGGAATGAAATGGCGCCTGACGAGGGCATTAGATGACGCTGCGAACGTGTTGAAATTAAGACACGGAGAAGAAGTACTGTACACAGAGCGTGACTCTGAGTCTGGGAGTCTGAGTCTGGGACTCTGAGTCTGGGACTCTGAGTCTGGAACTCTGCAGCTCTGACTTCGTGCCAGAGATTGTGTGCACAGAGTCTTGTATCAATACAGCAGGATGAATAGCCAATGAATTCAAGGTGAGTTTATTGAATACCTGCAGTGCAGATTTAGAGTATGAGTAGCACTGATGGAAATTAGACTGTAGTCCTGGAGTATATATAAGCTGGGTATTTTTAGCGCATTTTCTCATTTATGGAAAAAAGGCGTTATTGTGCTCGTCATGTCCGTCTGTCCGTGACATCACGTTTTCGTCGACGAGAAAATGCTCTCCGTCACTCACTGCAGTGAGTCCTGAGTTATATTTTCTGTAGTAAATATCAGAGCAACATCGGAGCACTCACTCAGAAACTTCAGTGGGACAACATCCAAATAGCAATACACTTTTTGCACGCCGTGTGTCATCATAACCCAGTTTGGCCGTGCAATAGAATGTATCAGTATTCATTCTTTGAACGTGCTATGGGCAAGTAAGTGTCGCTGTTTCGACAATATAACCTATTTATCGTTCAAAGAGCTTATACATGCAGATACGAATAAAAAAATTCGTTTTTCAGTCTGCATGGTGAACAATCGATGCAGAGCAAGCCTACAAACAGCCTCATATATCATCTTAAAATAAAGGAAAAAATAGCCTCTCAAATCCTCTTAAAATTAGAGAGAGAACATATATCATCTTAAAATTAAGGAAAAAATAGCCTCTTATATCCTTTTAAAATTAGAGAGAGAACATATATAATCTTAAAATAAATGAAAAAATAGCCTCTCATATCCTTTTAAAATTAGAGAGAAAAAAAGAATGCTAAAATACTTTACGGTATGACGCCATCGTGCCCCACTGCGCAGCGCCTACCTGACGCTGGGCTCCTGGAATGAAAGGTTAATGAAGGTTTAGGACTTCGAAGGTTAAGCGTCGCGTCCGCGGTACCGGAAATGCTTTAAAGTTATAACAATGAGGGTATAGGTAGAGGTAAGAAAGTAAGATGGTAAAGTTAGAAGGTAAAGGCGAGAGGATGGAAGTAAGCGGAAACGCTTTCATACGCGTCGTGGAGGCGCAATTCGGATGATCATCCTATAGAGAAAGTTGTTTGGAATTTAAACGAGCAGGTTTTAAAGTTTGTTAAAGATTATACACACTTAATAGTGAATACGGTGCATGTTCCATAACAGTGTTGGCCCCACTCATGTCATTTCAATGACGCACATCGTGGCGTAAAGAGCACAAAATCAAAATAAAAAACGCGTAAAAAACACAAAATGAAAACACTAAACACAATACAAAATTGAGCACCTATATTCATACAAATCTTCTACATTCTATCACTTATTCACCAACATTCATAAAATTATTCACATCCTTCACAAGATGACTCCATGCATCGTTGTTAAGTGAGTGCAGGCGATACAAAACGCGTAAAAAACACAAAATGAAATATCATATACGACACAAAATTGAGCGCATATAATAACAGAAATCACATAGATTCAATCACATATTCACCCACATTCATAAAATCAATCACATCCTTCACAAGATAAATCCAAGCATCGTTGTTAAGTGAGTGCAAGCGATGGTGCAGCTCGCGACGTTCGCTCCCGCGGCAAGTTTTCTCGCCACAAAAACTGGTTGTGGTTGAAAGTTGCGAGGCCGAGCAAGGACGTTCGGCTGCCTTGCATGCTGGTAGTCAGCTGCAGAGAGCTACACATTTTGGAACCCTGATAACTAATCCATGTAGTTTCGTGAATTTTCCATGTTTTTAGCGCATTTTCTCATTTATGGAAAAAATGCACTATTGTGCTCGCCATCTCCGTCGGTCTGTCTGTCTGGCTGTCCGTTTGTCCGTCCGTCTGTCCGTCCGTCCGTGACTTCAAGTTTTCGTCGACGAGAAAATGCGCTCTCTGTTACTCACTGCAGTGAGTACTGAGTTATATTTTTTCACATAGTCTGAATCGAGATATAAAATATAATCACGAATTTGAATATCACGTTTTTCTCACGTTGGTGTGAGCGAGCGATCAAATATTCGGAGTCTCGTGAAAGTTATTTTTCACGTTCGCGGAAGCACCATTCACATGATAGAAATGTTAATAAGAAAAAATAAATATGTATATGAACTTATGAAGTCTTGACATGATCACGACCAAAGACCACTAATGACAACATTCACAAGGAGAGACTCCTGCCAGCTCCACGCATGAGATCCACGTCTATTTTAAAAGCTTCAGAGTATTTCAAATATTTCCATAATGTTTTTAAATGATTCAACACCAGCAGAAAATGAACTGCACATCAATTGAATTTTAACCCACATAAATTGTTGCACTATTAATTTAACTTCAAATTAGTTTTCGATCAACGAATTCCTACATAATTTGTTCCGGGATAAAAATTTTTTCATTAATTATTTTTTAATTTTAATAAAAAATTCGGGCCCCAAGCTCATTCAGGGCCCGCGGGCACAAGCAGGCAACCAAATTCAAGTTTTGTTCCAATTCGTCATGAATTTCGATAAGTTTTCGCTCAGAATTCAAACCTGGCCAATTAACCGACAAATGTAAACTGAACAAAAGACTGGGCACAAACCTAGAGCAATTTACGTGACAGTGGATGAATTTTTTACTAATTAATGAAATTAAGTTATTTACTTGACAAAGTTTTTTTGTGACAGATTTCAAGTTTGAGAACTCGTGAGTCTCATATTTGTTTGATGTATCAGTGAGAAGAATCATTTTCATACACACAAGACACAATTTTCTTAGCGACGAAAATTCAATAACATCCCTAAGTTAAAATGCTTAATTATTAACACGATAACTGTACTCCGTATAACGGTCAGTGTGCTTATTAACAGCAATAAGTGTACTCATCTACATCAATCAGTACATGCTTATTAACAGCAGGTGATGAACTCATTATAATAAATATGATTCAGAGTATTCATCAACGGAAAGAAGTCAGGTCATTTTAACACCAATCAATGTACTCATTAACAGCAAAAGCACTTATTAACGTCAATCAGTGTACTCATTAACAGCAAAAGCTAACTTATTAACATCAATCAATGTATGTACTCATTAACAGCAAAGCTAATTTATTAACATCAATCATTATACTTTTTGACATCAAGAATGAAGAGAACTCATTACCATGAATCAGAATCTGTGTACTCATTAACAACAAGAAATAAACTCATTAACATCAATCAAAATCAGTGAGATCATTAAAACAAAGTTGAGCATAACAAAATAATTTCCATTAATCTCTTATATTAATCGTGGACTTCTAACAAAATTTCTTGAAAAACATAACTGAATTCAATAGCGACAGCTACCTTGTGTCATCAATTTATATTAACAATAACAAATAAAAATTATATTCACATACAAGAATTTTCTCGAATTAGAACCGCTGCCTTACTCTACACCATCTCCCCCACGTCCTGAACTTCACAATAAATTGCAGGAACGAAATTTCATTAGGATTTTGTAAGACGGGATTTTCGGGCCGCCTTTGTTCGGTTTTGGAGGAGGATTTCTCAAGACTTGCGTTGGTCTTGGCACAGACTTTAGCAATTGTCTCCGGCAGCCACGTCACTTACATTCTAATTCTAGCGGATTTTGGTTTAATATGATTAGAATATATTTTATTTATATTATAACATTAGTTTTTACTACAGTAAATATGCTCGTTATCTCCCACGCATTCTTGCTATTGCAAGTTCACGCATTTTTTGGGGCCGCAGCGAAAGTCAAATGCTGGAGCGTGACGCGAAACGGAGTCGCACCATCGAAGTTACGTAACGACCATGCGCGGCCTTAATGCGACCATGCGCGGCCTTAATGCGACCATGCGCAGCCTTAATGCGACCATGCGCGGCCTTAATGCGACCGTGAGCGGCCTTAATGCGACCATGCGCGGCCTTAATGGGACCATGCGTGGCCTTAACGCGACCATGCGCGGCCTTAATGCGACCGTTAGTGGCCTTAATACGACCATGCGCGGCCATAATGCGACCATGTATGGCCTTAATGCGACCATGCGCGGCCTTAATGCGACCGTGAGCGGCCTTAATGCGACCATGCACGGCCTTAATGCGACCATGCACGGCCTTAATGCGACCATGCACGGCCTTAATGCGACCGTGAGCGGCTTTAATGCGGCCATGCACGGCCGTACGACGACCTTGCGTAGTCTTACTGCGACCATGAGCGGCTTAAGCGTGACCATGTGCCTCTAAAATTCGATCATGTCTCCTTCACACAAATCACGGTAGGTCAAATGTCGCTTAGAATTGGTTAACGCCATAGGAAAAGTTGAGGTCAGCGGTTCAGAGGCAAGCTGGTTGACGGTTCAGGGGTTCAGCAACACGTCGGGTTCTGGAGTTCATATGTCGCGCGTTTGCAACATAACCTGCTTAGTCATAACCTACCATAACGTGCTGAGCCAAAACCAGCCGTACCTTAACCTGCATAACCGTTACCGTGATCAGTGAGAGGAGCCAGGCGCTCAGACGTGACGGAAGGCCGCATCATCTTGACCCATGACAGCTTCCTGAAATGCTGGGATATTCGAAGCCATCCAGCACAGAATAACAATTGAGGGCATCGAAAAATTAAATAAAATAATGACTCAAATGAAGTTTACGTCCAATGTCCATCAACTTTTATTGACATTTCTCAATCTCGACGAAAGATGGAAGACCTGCAAGGTTCAGTGATAGTGAAGGGTTACAATGCGGCTCTCGAAAGCAGATTTGGTACGGTGACTTCAATGAAGTTTAAAAAAAAAAATCTTAATAACATTGGGACAGACGAGGTAGAATCAAACAACAAAACAAATTCAAAATGATACCTACAGCGGACGAGACCTCTGCATCGACAGGGGATATCTAATCGCAGGAAATGTCCTATCTGAGTTGCTTGAATTCCTTCTGGATAATTCTTTCACTTTGGGGCGTCCCCTAATTTATCTCGCTATCTCGACCAGGTTTTCGATAAGTAGTATCGTGACAGTGCATGACACAATGCAGGGTTGCCAAATAATCGTGACTCGTTCATTTTATTCCAAAAGTTCTAAATATTATTCATTTAAAAAAGATTGATGATGATTCTATGCAATTCGACTATAAATATTTTTGTAATACTGTGTAAATTTTAAATGACCTGTAGCATTAAATCTATTTTATTCTTAATTCAGTTTACGAATGCGTTTCAGGAAGTATATGTATATCGATAATCCCTTATGTGACAAGATAATATCTGATTCTGAAATGTTATGGTAAATGGTAGAATCAGGGGACATTGCAGAACCGAGGAAGGATTTAAAATTGAAATACAATGTTTTGAAAAAGTACATACATTTAAATTAATTCTTCACGAAAAATATGTCATCTGAACTGAGATTAAATCCTCGAGATTTTAGCTCGAGAATAAATATAATAAGAGGCTAGATTATTTGACGTCAGGATCCTTGAATATCATTAACAACTTATGACGTCTGCTTTCTTATAATAGATTTTACATAGGATACATATGGGGTGTACAATTAATGTACTTAGTGTGTATCTGGTGTGATTCTTTGTTGTACCTGGACTGCGACAGTGGTGTACCTGTAGAGTATCTTTAGTACAGGTACAGAGTAGGGTATCTTCCAATGTATGTAAGGCATCTTCCAATGCATGTAGGGTATCTTCCAATGTGTGTAGGGTGTCTTTCAATATATGTAGGGTATCTTCCAATGTATGTAGGGCATCTTCCAATGTATGTAGGGTATCTTCCAATGTATGTAGGGTATCTTTCAATGTATGTAGGGTATCTTTCAATGTATGTAGGGTATCTTTCAATGTATGTAGGTATCTTGTATCTTCCAATGTATGTAGGGTATCTTTCAATGTATGTAGGGTCTGTCTCTTATACACATCTAGATGTGTATAAGAGAATGTAGGGTATCTTCCAATGTATGTAGGGTATCTTTCAATGTATGTAGGGTATCTTTCAATATATGTAGGGTATCTTCCAATGTATGTAGGGCATCTTCCAATGTATGTAGCATGTAGGGTATCTTCCAATGTATGTAGGGTATCTTCCGATGTATGTAGGGTATTTTATAATAACGTGACCGCACACAATACTCTAATTCGGTTGGTTCATCAGCATGCCACCTAAAGCTGTACTCCAAAAAGAAACTTTTAAATAGATACTTAAGTAACTGTAGACTAAACTAGTTTACCACTATATTTGTTCATGTTAAATATATTAGACAATGTTTTATTAGACAGTGTATATATACACTAATATATTAGACAGTGTTTATTAGACGTTTCAGTGATTAGACATTTTAAAATATAAATGTGTTGCAGGATATTCAAAAATAGATAAACAATAGGCGGACGCAGTTAAGCAGTGCGTGTCAACAAGCGCATTCAAACAAGACACGCATACGTGTAGGACTCCTGGATGGCCTTGTCAAGAGTACATAACGAGGATCTTCCTCAGCAATAAATTTCACGTGGGGGTTGATTTTACACCGCTATTTCCAACCGTACAACATTCCACGTGAGGCTTCATTTAACACCGCCATCATCCACCGCACAACATTCCACGTGAGGGTTGATTTTACACCACCATCATCCAACGCACCACATTCCACGTGTTGGTTGATTTTACACCGCCATCTCCCACCGCACCACATTCCACGTGAGGGTTGATTTTACACCGCCATCATCCAACGCACCACATTCCACGTGAGGGTTGATTATACACCGCCATCACCACATTCCACGTGAGGGTTGATTTTACACCGCCATCATCCAACGCACCACATTCCACGTGAGGGTTGATTATACACCGCCATCATCCAACGCACCACATTCCACGTGTTGGTTGATTTTACACCGCCATCTCCCACCGCACCACATTCCACGTGAGGGTTGATTTTTACACCGCCATCATCCAACGCACCACATTCCCCGTGTGGCTTGATTTTACACCGCTATTTCCAACCGTACAACATTCCACGTGAGGTTGATTTTACACGCCATCATCCAACGCACCACATTCCACGTGAGGTTGATTTTACACGCCATCATCCAACGCACCACATTCCACGTGAGGGTTGATTTTACACGCCATCATCCAACGCACCACATTCCACGTGAGGGTTGATTTTACCCCACAATACGCTATTAGCTGGCCGGCCATAAATCGCTCCTGATCTTAAGTCACAATCCTGGTAGTTTTTTATTATTATTCTGATCTCAATTAAAGTGACTGACGTAAAATTTTGATCTCAATCAGCATTCCCACACGTGAATTGTTATCGGGTGATTTGAATTAATTAAGAGGAATACATTTCCCACGACGCAGGTATGGGTAGCGACAACAACCAGGAGCATCACAAACGTTTCGTTTACCGGGACGCTGAAATCCGCATACCGACATACAGTATGATTATGTCGGCATGCAGGGCCTCCTATGGCGACCGTAAGCCATCGCGTCGGTCTTATGTCGTGCGATGGTCGTAAGGGGCGCAAAAGATTCGTCCCGTACGTTGAGTCGTACGAAGGATTTGTCACTTCACGTTGGTCGTAAGTCGTACGAAGGATTTGTCACTTGACGTTGGTCGTAAGTCGTATGAAGGATTTGTCACTTGACGTTGGTCGTAAGTCGTACTAAGGATTTGTCACTTAACGTTGGTCGTAAGTCGTTCGAAGGATGTGTCACTTAACGTTGGTCGTAAGTCGTACGAAGGATTTGTCACTTAACGTTGGTCGTAAGTCGTACGAAGGATTTGTCACTTAACGTTGGTCGTAAGTCGTACGAAGGATTGTCACTTAACGTTGGTCGTAAGTCGTACGAAGGATTTGTCACTTCACATTGGTCGTAAGTCGAACGAAGGATTTGTCACTTCACGTTGGTCGTAAGTCGTACGATGATCGTAAGAGGCGAGAAGGACTTGTCCCTTTACGTTGATCATAAGTATACAGCGGATTTAACGTCACCGCATATTCATCTTACACTGTAACGCCCATCGCTAACGATCAGTTAAGGAAGAATGCAGCGTTACAAGGCGTTACACCACCTCCCACTTAACGGCAGTACCGTCTAATTAACGGCAGTCCCGTGTAATTAGCGCGTTATCTCTCTTACAGCGCAGGATTGCACGTAAATTTTTTATTCCAATGAGTTAATTATAATTGGGCAATCATCAAGCAGGTAACCGTAATTTTTGATTACTGAAAGCCGAATTCCATAAAAAATCTAAAAATTTAAGACGGTTATTATAAAAAATATAACTCAGTACTCACTGCAGTGAGTGACAGAGTGCGCCTTTTCTCGTCGACGAAAACTTGAGGTCACGGACGGACGGACAGACGGACGGACAGACGGACATGGCGAGCACAATAGTGCATTTTTTCACTAAATGAGAAAATGCGCTAAAAAGAACGTCCAGGTACAATTTAAAAACTAAGTTGGCCAACTAAGAGAAGGAAAGGCGAGAAAAAAAAAATATCGTTCGAGCACTTGATGGAGTCTTAGCAGGTGCACGATCACATACTCGTATCATTATTATCATTATTGTTCTACGAAGCATTTATCGTTTTTCAGACGAACTTCGAGGGCATGTCATACATAAGATTAATAGCAAGCGAAAAATAAATAGGCACAAGAAAGGATGAGAAAAGATAAATGATTACTAAAGCATAAGCACCGATTCATAGGCTCTACGAAATAGTTCATTTTTAGGCGTCGACGCAACAGCTGCAACGAAGGAGCCGAAGTTACGGAAGCCAGCAGACTGTTCCAGGTACTGGCGGCGGCGACCGGGACCTATACTTTCAAAAAAAGTTAAGAGATCGTAAGTTCATCAGCCAATCATTGACGGCCTTTCAAGCGAAATCCACCAATCATAGGCAAGAAAATAGAGCGTAAGTACTTACGTTCACTTAGCGAGTTTTGAAAGTATGGCTCCGGGAACGCTCTTATCAATATACTTATATCATTATACTTATATCAATATACATATATAGGGTTCTTATATCATTATACTTATATCGATATACATACATATATATGGATATATTTATACTATCCGGACTATGATTATTTTCGTACCCAATGACCTTTATAAAATCCAAGAAAATGCAAAAATAACATCACCTGGCTGGACCTAACCCCTGTAGAAAGATGTCTAGCACCACAAAGAAAAGTTTCATACACACATAACCCTAACTCTAACCATAGCCTAACGAGGTTAGCGTTTTTAGAATGTCTGGTATGGAAGTTCATTTATTTTTGCGTTAAGTTTTTCAGTACAAACTAATTGCAGAGTAGATAACCGGAAGCGATTTTGTTCGGATTTTTAACCACTGTCCGGTAATGTTGCCAATCCTGTGCGGCTATTGACAGATCGTCGAAAATGTCAACTACTTATTTAATTATATTTATATCAACTACTTATGTCAATTACTTATATCATTATAATTGTATCAAACACTGATATCGTTATACTTATAACAAATAATTATATCAGGTATTTATGTCATTATACTTATATCATAATAATTGTATCAAGCATTTATAGCGAATACTTATATCACTTATTTCATGGTCTGCTTAAATTGCAAATCCATCAGGCATGTATTTAAGATAAAAAACGAGTAAATTCATCTTAGCTTCATCAAATTAAGATATTAAAAAAATTATTTGGGACTTTCTTCACTTTAAATTCTTTTACGATCACACTTCCTGGTATCGATTAAAAATAATTGAATAAAACATAAAAAATTATTCCAAGGTCAGAAAATTGCTCACATGAACCAAGATCATATGGAAAACGAGCAACCCATAAAGCTTAATTACGATGAAAAGTATTCATTATATCATTTAATCCGCCAAATGCCTGACATTTTTTCTACCCTTGAAACCCTTAACGAAGCGGCAAGCTAAAATGATCTAGCGAAAATTCCAAGAAATGATGGCAATTTTTTCTCAAGTCCCGAGATGAAAAGACGCCATCCGGATTTCTGCTGAATCACGGACAGATTAAGCCGAACGGACGACCAGTTCCGGGACCGCAGTTCGCTATCCGCGAAGATAAAGAATGCATTTGTAAGAAAATGCGGAGGCGAACGTGTTGAAATTAAGACACGGAGAAGAAGTACTGTACACAGAGCGTGACTCTGAGTCTGGGAGTCTGAGTCTGGGACTCTGAGTCTGGGACTCTGAGTCTGGAACTCTGCAGCTCAGACTTCGTGCCTGAGACTGTGTGCACTGAGTGTTGTATCAATACAGCAGGATGAATAGCCAATGAATTCAAGGTGAGTTTATTGAATACCTGCAGTGCAGATTTAGAGTACGAGTAGCACTGATGGAAAGTAGATTGTAGTCCTGGAGTATATAGAGGCTAAGTATATTCCCTGTAGTAAATATCAGAGCAACATCGGAGCACACACTCAGAAACATTAGTGGGACTACATCCAAATAAAAATACACTTTTTGCACTCTGTGGGTCATCCTAACCCAGTTTTGCTCTGAATGTTCATTCTTTGAACGTGCTGTGGGCAAGTAAGTGTCACTGTTAGGACAATATAACCATTTATCTCTCAGAGAGCTTATACAGATATGAAAATTAAAATTTCACTTTTCCAGTCTGCATGGTAAAGAATCGATGCAGAGCAAGTCTGCAAATAGCCTCATATATCATCTTAAAATTAAGGAAAAATAGCCTCTTATATCCTCTTAAAATTAGAGAAAAAAAGAATGCTAAAATATTCTACTGTATGACGCCATCGTGCCCCACAGCTCAGCGCCTACCTGACGCTGGGCTCCTGGAATGAAAGGTTAATGAAGGTTTAGGACGTCGAAGGTTAAGCGTCGCGTCCGCGGTACCGGAAATGCTGCGCCTCTCACCTAACGTTTTTTTCGTAAGTTGATTTCGTTACTTCCAGGTAGCGTCGCTTGGACCAGGGCACAGACGAGTTAGGGACCAATTTGAGATGGCCGGCTATGATCCGCCGATAATTTTTCGAAGCAGGCTAGACTTTGTTCATGTTTGAACAAAAGCTCGGACTTCAGCGAGCTAGTCTATCAATATGGCGCTTGAAATTATGTTATTCATAACCCATTGAGAACCATTAAAAATGCTAATAACTCTATTCCGATAATTTATAACTTGACTCTTCTAACTATATGTACAGTGTTAACTGAAGAAGCGGTTACACCCTTTTATACATGCTTAAATTTTAGACGTTTATTAAGCGGCCAGCGATGTGGTGGCCAAGAAATGGTTGTCGGTAAAAAGCACCAACTCGAAAAGGTCGAATGATCAGGATTGAATACTACAGATCGGATCAGTTTGTCTCGTACAGTCAATCGATTTTCAACTGCAATGACCTTATTGTCTATTCTCAATTGTACTCGTTCACTGTTTCAAGCCTGCCAGACATGTTAACTGCTCTCTATCTGTGGAGTTCTAAACTGTTTAAAGTACCTACGAGCTCAATTAACTGCTTTCAATCGATGCAGTTCTAAACTGTTTAACCTGCGAGCTCTATACTCTGCTTTCAATCGATGCGGTTCTAAACTTTTTAAACCTACAAGCTCTATTAACTACTCTCAATCGGTGGAGTTCTAAATTATTTGGGCCTACCAGCCCTGTTAACTGTCGAAAATTGTTCTAGTTCTAAATTTTTTCAGCTTTCTAGCCCAATTATGCGATTATTTCGGCTGTTACAGCTCCTCGACTTAAAAACTCGCCACAACGCCACCACCAGGCGACCGCAGTCCAGTCAGGCGGTCATTGCTGTGCTAGTGTACACGATATAGACGTACGTCATGTAATAATAAGGCACATGTAATGCACGTGTATTTCAAGTATCAAGCACACATTAGAACATCATAGAAGTAAATAAATTACTGCCGTAATATAAATAAAACAAACACAAGAATGCATGTCTACAAATGAAGGGTTATTATCTATAGTCTATATTGAGGCGTGTGACAAATTTGCTAGAAGTAAATAAATTACTGAAGTAATATAAATAAAACAAACACATGAATGCATGTCTACAAATGAAGGGTTTTTATCAAGCGTCTATATTGAGGCGTGTGACAAATTTGCTAGAAGTAAATAAATTACTGACGTAATATAAAGAAAACAAACACAAGCATGCTTGTCTCTAAATGAAAGGTTATTATCTATAGTCTATATTGAGGCGTGTGACAAATTTGATGATTAGATTACCTTGATGGCGATGTTACTGCAAATGAGAGCCAGACGACCAAAGAGGGTAAATTCTGCACTTTATTTAAAAATTATAATAAATATTTAGCAAATGATCTTTTTCGCTTGGAGGAAAGGCTCGGAGCTGCAAAAGACTTTCTCTTTGCCGCGTTTGCAATAGTTAGATTTTAATAGCTAATTTTTTGAGACTAGAAGAATTTACTTTTAAAGGGCATTAAAAACAAAATGTTTTCCAATAATATATTATTCAAAATATATATTATAATATTTTCTATGGGTCATTTGTGACTCCATAACAAGAAAGTAGAAAATATCTGCAGATTAATTCGAAGCTCCGTTGAAACCTAAAGTTGCGAGATTGTCAGCCATGGTTTTTTATCATTTGCATAAAATTATGTTTCTTTTATCCTACCATAACACTAGTATCAATTTAATGCCAGTACCCATGCGTTTACGACCTGCAGAATTGTCTGGAACCGATACGTGGCTCTTTATTTAACGTGTGTATATAAAAGTGTTCATGCAATATAGAGCAGGAAGTCTATAGTAGGTCCGTTTTGGCCTCTGCTACGAGACTTGGCCTATAGGCTCAAGGCAAAAAAAGTAATTTGGACGCCCGTGTTTCTTATTGCAAAACTTGATGAAAAAAGCAAAACAGTATTGCAGGCGATATTAAAAATGAAGTTATTTAATAACGATTCATTATCTTACTTCACTAATGCTATTTACTATATCGTCAAAATCGTAGATGTCTTAGGAAGGGTGGAGCCTGTTCGGCTCTCGTCGAGAACAACGTACGATCAAGACCACGTGTACAATGTGCATCCACGCGTACAATGAGCCTCCACGTGTACAATGTGCCTCCACGCGTACAGTGTGCCTCCACGTGTACAATGTGCCTCCACGCGTACAATGTGCCTCCACGCGAACAATGTGCCTCCACGCGTACAATGTGCCTCCACGTGTACAATGTGCCTCCACGTGACTCACTTCCAGGCCCGACTCACTTCCAGGCCAGACTCACTTCCAGGCCAGACCCACTTCCAGGCGAGACTCACTTCCAGCCCAGACCCACTTCCAGGCCAGACCCACTTCCAGGCGAGACTCACTTCCAGGCCCGACCCTCTTCCAGCCCAGACCCACTTCCAGCCCAGACCCAGACCTACTTCTAGGCTAGACCTACTTTTCCAGGACTGCCCTCTCTTCCAGCCCAGACCCTCACTCACCACATAGATGTTGCACGCGATTTCGACAAGCAGGAACAAGTGATACATACAGTAAATATTCATATCCTATTTTATCTGTGCAGCGTTATTGATGCGCGGGAACAATTAGGCTGTGGATATTCTTTCCCAATGATATTTCTAAAAAATTATATATACTTTTCCACAGAAATATGTACTATAACCAATATATACGATACTATTCTCCATATATACAACTTGATAAAGTCTGTGATGATTTCCTCGTTGAGGAACAAAAATTTTACAACGAAGGAAATTTTTCATAAATTGCTTCTATATAATCAGCGACGTTCTTAGAAGACCAGAGGCATGCAACACAATCATATAATATTCACAATTATTTATTATATTCAGAATTACATGAGGAAAATTATATTGATTACGGTGATGTCAGTTGTTAGAGATGATAAACATATCAGTTACGACTCCGAAATTCACAGAATTTATAATACGCTATGAAATTAAAAGAGAATTTTGTTTTCATTATAGTAA
The DNA here is from genome assembly GCF_000764305.2 of Hyalella azteca. Lineage (NCBI taxonomy): Eukaryota > Metazoa > Arthropoda > Malacostraca > Amphipoda > Hyalellidae > Hyalella > Hyalella azteca. The sequence goes on along the minus strand of NW_025945219.1, from coordinate 50,083 downwards.
TTGTCTCGATAAAAAATTACATTTCGATGTTCTGGTCCGCAAGAAATGGAAAAAATGAGAACATAGTTTGATAAGGAATTTCAATTCGATGCTCTGGATATCATTTGCTGGGGCTGTACTATAAGATATCCGATAAAGCACTAGAAATCCAGTACTAAACTAACATAACTAGTGCGAAACAGCTGCGGTTATATAGACCCTAGTTTATTTGAAAAAACGAAACCATATGTTATTGCAGAATGAACTTAGGATAATGTTTTCAACTGAGTCGCGACCAATTCAACAACAAATAAACGATAAATTCGTAGCTATAACTCAAGCGCCCTGATGACACTGCACAGAAATCACGGCCCGGAACAGCGCTTGCGGTTGCCGCGTTCCCTGCGTCCGTGAAACGCTTCCGCGCATCCAGCGAGCATTTCATGGTTGGCTTGTGGTCGCTGGGTCATCAATCAGACCCTATTGGTCTAAGTACCGAGAGCTGTTGTGGTGCAAATACCGTGAGCTGTTGTGGTGCAATAATACCGTGAGCAGCATCTATTGGTGGTGCAAATACCGTGAGCAGCATCTATTGTGGTGCAAATACCGTGAGCAGCATCTATTGTGGTGCTAATACCGTGAGCAGCATCTATTGTGGTGCAAATTGACACTATTACCCGGCACAATACCCCCCATTGTTAATACCGTGATTTACAAATTCCTTGACACTATTACCCGGCACAATACCCCCCCATTGTCGCAATGCTTGCATGCATGCGGGGCAGAAGGCAGGGGTACAGGCATGCGCGAATTATCTGCCTTGTTTGCATAAAAAAATTAACTGCGAGAAGACACTTGGGCTCAAGGCCAAGGGTGGTCAGGAAGAGGCTAGGTTTGCCGTCTATGAGCTGTGAAATTTTGAATTTTTTACTGCGCTTTAGATGGTAAATTGCACATCAGGTCCTGGAAATAAGTGTTTTATTCTAATTATTTATAACCTATGAAACCAGTCGCTCATGAACTATACTTAAGAAATATGTTTTATTTATGAACGAGGAAAGTACATAGGCAAATCCTACCAAATAAGTTTTAAATAAATCGGAAAAATCGATGGAAATAAAAAAAATACCGGTGCCATTTGTGCGTCTTTGTTAGGCTGGTTGGCCGCTGATATTACGCCCATAATTTCCAACGCAGTACACCACGCAGATTTGCTGGTCATGCAGTAGACATAGACATGACGTCATCTACATGGACATGACATCATCCACATAGACATGACGTCAGCCATTCTGGATAATCCAGGTACTCTTGTCCTTGAAAATCGAGATAAGAATATTTTTTCGGATACCTGTGAACGTCGGGAGTGCGGGACACTAATGGCCTGTAGACCTGACGAGGCGCGGTATTACTTCAGTGTGATGTCAACCCTTAATGTGGTGATGAATGTGATGTTGTCATGTTGATGTATGATATGGTGATGAATGTGATGTTGTCATGCTGATGTATTGCTGCCTTTTCCATCTCTCCTTCCTCTTTTTGACCACATTGTGCCATCTCCGGTCTTGTTTAATATGATATGGTGATGAATGTGATGTCAACCTTTGCTATGGTGATGAATGTGATGTTGTCATGCTGATGTATGATATGGTGATGAATGTGATGTTGTGATGTTGATGTATGATATGGTGATGAATGTGATGTTGTCATGTTGATATTTGATATGGTGATGAATGTGATGTCATGTTGATATATATTTGATATGGTGATGAATGTGATGTCAACTTTTGATATGGTGATGAATGTGATGTTGTCATGCTGATATATGATATGGTGATGAATGTGATGTTGTCATGTTGATATATGATATGGTGATGAATGTGATGTTGTCATGTTGATATATGATATGAGATGAATGTTGTGTTGTCATGTTGACATATGATACGGTGATGAATGTGATGTTGATATTTGCTGTGGTGATGAATGTGATGTTGCGATGTCGATATTTGCTGTGGTGATGAATGTGATGTTCTCATGTTGATATATGATATGGTGATGAATGTGATGTTTTCATGTTGATATTTGATATGGTGATGAATGTGATGTTGTCATGTTGATATTTGATATGGTGATGAATGTGATGTTCTCATGTTGATATATGATATGGTGATGAATGTGATGTTGTCATGTTGATATTTGATATGGTGATGAATGTGATGTTGTCATGTTGATATTTGATATGGTGATGAATGTGATGTCAACTTTTGATATGGTGATGAATGTGATGTTGTCATGCTGATATATGATATGGTGATGAATGTGATGTTGTCATGTTGATATTTGATATGGTGATGAATGTGATGTGATAGTGTGATGTCAATATTGGCTATGCGAGGTAAATGGAATATTGTAAAATCGATATTGTTTAAGGTGATGAATGTGATGATATGATGTAAATATTTGTTATGGTGAAGAATGTGAATGTGTGTCAATATTTGCTGTGGTCTACTGCTCCATAAGGTGTGCTACTGCTCCATAAGATGTACTGCTCCATAAGATGTACTGCTCCATAAGATGTACTGCTCCATAAGATGTGCTACTCCATAAGATGTACTGCTCCATAAGATGTGCTACTGCTCCATAAGTTGAGCTACTGCTCCATAAGATGTGCTACTGCTCCATAAGTTGAGCTACTGCTCCATAAGATGCGCTACTGCACCATAAGTTGAGCTACTGTTCCATAAGATGTGCTACTGCTCCATAAGATGTGTTACTGATCCATAAGATGCGCTACTGCTCCATAAGATGTGCTACTGCTCCATAAGATGTGCTACTGCTCCATAAGATGCACTACTGCTCCATAAGATGCGCTACTGCTCCATAAGATGAGCTACTGTTCCATAAGATGTGCTACTGCTCCATAAGATGTGTTACTGATCCATAAGATGCGCTACTGCTCCATAAGATGTGCTACTGCTCCATAAGATGTGCTACTGCTCCATAAGATGCACTACTGCTCCATAAGATGCGCTACTGCTCCATAAGATGAGCTACTGCTCCATAAGATGTGCTACTGCTCCATAAGTTGAGCTACTGCTCCATAAGATGCACTACTGCTCCATAAGATGAGCTACTGCTCCATAAGATAAGCTACTGTTCCATAAGATGTGCTACTGCTCCATAAGATGTGTTACTGCTCCATAAGATGCGCTACTGCTCCATAAGATGAGCTACTGCTCCATAAGATGCGCTACTGCTCCATAAGATGAGCTACTGCTCCATAAGATGCGCTACTGCTCCATAAGATGAGCTACTGCTCCATAAGATGCGCTACTGCTCCATAAGATGAGCTACTGCTCCATAAGATGCGCTACTGCTCCATAAGATGAGCTACTGCTCCATAAGATGCGCTACTGCTCCATAAGATGAGCTACTGCTCCATAAGATGCGCTACTGGTCCATAAGTTGCGCTACCGAATATTTAGACTGCATTATGATATTGAGGTGGGATATTTTATATAAATATAATCGTAAATTTCACAATATTCTCCATTATCATAGACCTTCTCATATATCTGAATAATGAGAAAGCGTCAACTTTAATTAAGTGCTTTTTTAGGAATCACGGATAGGCACATGTAACAAAAATTATTATTTATTATTATATTTCACAGTGATTTAAGGATTAGCAAATCCTGAGGGGAATACTCAAGTAAATTGGTAGAGAAAAGTATTATTATTTCCACAGTAAATAGACGACTGATGCTCAAACTAAAACTGCAGAAAATAAGAGTAGAAAAAATCGTGAATAATGATTGGATTGCAGGGGACGGGATATCAGGGGACGGCCTGTGCGTCCCGAAAATTAATTATGCCTTTTATTTACCGGGACTCGTGACCCGTGGGACGTTTGTCTTTAGGTTTGTTGCTATTGTTAAGAGATTCTTGTTTGTTTTTAGCTCATTTTCTCATTTATGGAAAAAAGGCGCTATTGAGCTCGTCATGTCCGTCCAGCACGTCCGTCCGTGACTTCAAGTTACGGACGGACGAGAAAATGCGCTCTCTGTCACTCACTGCAGTGAGTACATATCTAATTTTTATTTATTCTAATGGCGGTTTCAAGGAGATTTATGTTCGAAATCGGGACTATTTGGTGGATTTTCAGGGAGGTCCGTGCTTATTTTTAGGTGTTTTAGTGGTTTGAGGTATTTATGTGATAGGTTGGTTGCTGTTGTGAAGAGATTCTTGTTATTTAGGTGTTTTGGTGGCTGTTTTAATAGGTATTTAGGTTTTTTCCAGCCCCCGCCCCACCGGCGCGGGCACTTCAGGAAGCCGAGGTCGGCTGATGGCTTCGTTTTTGTGCCCCGCGCGGTTGGTCAAGGCGAGGGCAACCTTCACATTCCCGTACCATACATGAGACGTACTGGTACGGGGTACCTGGTACGGGGTACCTGGTACGGGTGCTGTACTGGTACGGGGTACTGTACTGGTACGGGGCACTGTTCTTTTTCGGGGACGTTCCTTTGATGACCTGATGAGATACACGCAGAAAGATTGATGGGTCGTTTTGTCCAAATAGTGACGCACTGTGTCGGGGACGTTCCTTCGGATGACCTGATGAGATATACGTACGCAGAAAAATTGATGCGTCGTGTTGTCCAAATGGTGACACACTGTGTCGGGGACGTTCCTTTGATGACCTGATGCGATACACGCAGAAAAATTGATGGGTCGTGTTGCCCAAATGGTGACACACTTTTTCGGTGACGTTCCTTCGGATGACCTGATGCGATACACGCAGAAAAATTGATGCGTCGTAGTGTACAAATAGTGACACACTTTCTGCCCTCCAGCACGAGCAGAGTATAGGGACGTAGCACTGATTTGCATCTCTGCTGTGCTAAAACGGGTCAAGATACAATTCCTGACCGTTCAATATTTGGTCAAAGTCTCGATAATTTTTTTAAGTGTTAGTCATGCAATTCTTCTCAGATCTTCTTGGTTTTGTTTTTCAATTAGTGAGTTATGTTAATTCTTGATTTTGTTTTTCAATTATTGAGTTATGGTAATTCTTGGTTTTGTTTTTCAATTAGTGATTTTTTCAATTCGTCTATAGGGCTGAAATATGCCTGAAATTAGTCAATTACATCATTGGCAAATAACGTTGCGACGACGTTGATAACGAGTTGAATACGTTGAACAATTAACGTTATTTCAACGTCATGTCCCTGGTACGAGATAAATCCCTCCACGCTAACAGTGAGGCAGCAACGTTGAAAAAGAGTTGATTTACGTTGAAATAATATTAAAAAATCAACGTTATTTCAACTTCAGTGACATGTACGAGATAAGGTTTGGAACAGTAAATTAACTGCACAAATTAGACTTTCATTCACCATTTTCATGATATTTTTCGTTAATTAAACATTAACATTCCATATTCAGAATTTAGATACTAAAAATTATCATCATTATTAGGAGGAACAAATTTGAAAAAAGGCAACGTTTTAGATAAAGATAAGATGAATCTACAAGGCGTTTAATTTGGCGTTTTTGATAAAGTTGTTATCGAAGTTGTTTTCACTGAAAGTTTTGTTTGTTTTGTTATCGAAGTTCTCGTTGCCATGAGCCTTTTGCTTTTGCTGCCTGCAGCACAACAAACAAAACGTAACCGCCCTTCTCTTTCTTAGCTCCCTTCTCCTTCTGCTTTTCCATCATCTTCCACTTCTTTCCTTCTACTTTTCCGCCTTTCCATCATTTCCACCTTTTTAGCGCATTTTCTCATTTATGGAAAAAAGGCGCTATTGAGCTCGTCATGTCCGTCGTCATGTCCGTCTGTCTGTCTGTCTGTCCGTCCGTGACTTCACGTTTTCGTCGACGAGAAAATGCGCTCTCTGTCACTCACTGCAGTGAGTACTGAGTTATATTTTTTACTTCTACTTCTCCTCCTTTCCACCATCTCCCCCTTTTTTCCTTCTCCTTCTCCGCCTTTCAATCACTTACGCCTGCTTTCCTTCTGCTTTTCCACCTTCTTTCCTTTACCTTCTCCTTTTCCATCATCTGAGTGGCATCCAGCAGCATTTTCATGGCTCTAGCGACCACGGCTCTCAGAGTGCCCAGCACGGCACTCAGAGTGCCCAGCACGGCCCTCAGAGTGTCCCGCACGGCACTTTATGCCCCAGCTGGGCCCTCAGTGGGGTATTAATCTAGCTAGCTCTCTCATTTAATGTCATCTTAGTGCCATCTGAGCGCCAGGGCCATCTGTGCCCTGGCGCTCTGTGCCCACCCTCTCAACCCCACAATCACCCATCGACCTTCATATTAAATCCTTCATCAACCATCGTTCATGCAACATCACTTTCCTGCATCACTTGTTGACGTGAGAGACCCCGTTCCTTGTTACTTTTTTTACTCCCGTTGTTACTTTTCCTCTCCCGTTCAGCCTCATCCCCTTTCCTATCTCAACCCTCATCTGAAACTATTCATCAAGTTAACCTTTTCTGCACCATCGCTTTCCTACATCAACCGCCTCTTCTTATCTCCCCTTCCCATCTCCACTTCACTTCGTTGTCCCTTACCCCCACCTTTCCCGGTCAATCCCCACCCTCCCGCCTTCTTCCCCCACCAGAGGTCGTTCCCCCCGACGCATTCCTGACGCTCACGATAATTTTTTTCTTCAATAGCAGAGTTCGTATAAAGAAAAAACGAATTCCCAGCTGCTTCCGTGCGTGTTTTTCTGCCGAGGTCGAATTTTTTTATCGAATTAATAAACGAAACTAGCACGCATTCATGGCAGGTTTGGCGCAGGAGGATGGCAGGTTTGGCGCAGGAGGATGGCAGGTTTGGCGCATGAGGATGGCAGGTTTGGCGCAGGAGGATGACAGGTTTGGCACAAGAGGATGGCAGGTTTGGCGCATGAGGATGGCAGGTTTGGCGCAGGAGGATGACAGGTTTGGCACAANGACGATGATGGTGGTGACGATGATGGTGGTGACGATGATGGTGGTGACGATGATGGTGGTGACGATGATGGTGGTGACGATGATGGTGGTGACGATGATGGTGGTGACGATGATGGTGGTGACGATGATGGTGGTGACGATGATGGTGGTGACGATGATGGTGGTGACGATGATGGTGGTGACGATGATGGTGGTGACGATGATGGTGGTGACGATGATGGTGGTGACGATGATGGTGGTGACGATGATGGTGGTGACGATGATGGTGGTGACGATGATGGTGGTGACGATGATGGTGGTGACGATGATGGTGGTGACGATGATGGTGGTGACGATGATGGTGGTGACGATGATGGTGGTGACGATGATGGTGGTGACGATGATGGTGGTGACGATGATGGTGGTGACGATGATGGTGGTGACGATGATGGTGGTGACGATGATGGTGGTGACGATGATGGTGGTGACGATGATGGTGGTGACGATGATGGTGGTGACGATGATGGTGGTGACGATGATGGTGGTGACGATGATGGTGGTGACGATGATGGTGGTGACGATGATGGTGGTGACGATGATGGTGGTGACGATGATGGTGGTGACGATGATGGTGGTGACGATGATGGTGGTGACGATGATGGTGGTGACGATGATGGTGGTGACGATGATGGTGGTGACGATGATGGTGGTGACGATGATGGTGGTGACGATGATGGTGGTGACGATGATGGTGGTGACGATGATGGTGGTGACGATGATGGTGGTGACGATGATGGTGGTGACGATGATGGTGGTGACGATGATGGTGGTGACAATGATGGTGGTGACGATGATGGTGGTGGCGATGATGGTGGTGATGACGATGATGGCGACGATGATGGCGGTGGTGATGATGGTGGTGGTGATGATGGTGGTGACGATGATGATGGAAGTGACGATGATGGTGGTGACGATGATGGTGGTGACGATGATGGTGGTGACAATGATGGTGTTGACGATGATGGTGTTGACGATGATGGTGGTGGCGATGATGGTGGTGATGACGATGATGGCGACGATGATGGCGGTGGTGATGCTGATGGTGGTGACGATGATAATGGTGACGATGATGATGATGATAATGGTTACGATCCAGCCTAGCGCAATGTCAATAGCTCGTAGACTTCCAAGCAGCCAAGCAGCCATTAGCCAAGCAGCCAATTGCCACCCCGCCAAGCAGCCAAGCCACCCCGCTATCTATGGTCGCTGTAGCGACTTTTATTAGTTTGGTAGCACAATATTTTTCTTATACAATTTGAGATGTTTTCATGCAGTCTTCTTTAAACGAATACAAATTTGTATCAGAAACCATCAAGCACTGAATTTCGAATCCTTGCTTCGTATTAATAAAGGAAAAGTTCTAAATTTCCATTTTATTCAAGGAAGCAAAAAATTTTCCATCCCTGAGCACGATTCTCACCTCGCGTCGGAATTCACACCCGCACGTCAGACAGAAGCGTTAACATGGCCACAACAATGGCCGCCCCAGACGCATGCCCTATTGTTCTCCCAGCGCTGCATGCCTTTAAATTAGCATTAATTCTAAGCGTATACTGCATGATGCGCCTGACTGTGAATAGAGAATTATTAAATGTATGACACTGACATTGTTTGTTAATAAGTCTTAGCCTATATTAATATAATGAACTAATGATAGATAACTTTTTCTAGTACGCTACAGTATGTAAGAATACAGACGATAAGAAGATAATAAAATGCACGACCATGCCATTTGATATTAATAAGATTGCCTATATTAATAAAATGCCTACGTATATAGTTAGCCTATATTAATATAATGCTTAGCCTATATTAATACAATGAACTAATGATAGAGAACTTTTTTCTGGCACGCCACAACATTTAAGTATAAATAATTTAAATATTGGTATAAAATGCACGATGCCATTTAATGTTATATAATCTCAGGCTAAAATAATATAACTCACTATTGATAAATACCTCTTCCTATACGATGGCCTGTTGTCATTTCAAGATTTAAAAATCTGAATTCGAAAAAAAATGTATCTTCAACTTTTTTTTCGTTTTTTTTTTCGCGAATTTTCGTTGCATTAGTCAAAAATTAGAAGTTTGATATTTTGTGACTCAAATTAGGGATCTTCTCCCTGGTAATTTATAACTTAAGTCTCAGTGCGTTCACGAAGAGAAGAATTTATTCAGCAGCTTTATTCCATGAGTTCAGGACGTGAACGCATACCTACTGCCTGATATCGTGACCTGACGGCAAGCCGTTACCCCAGACGTGACCCCGGCAACTCCTACTCCGTCTAGCCCGGCACAGCTTCTAGCCCCCAAATCATTATTTTTGTCATGTGCTGGGGCTGTGCTGGGGCTGTGCTGGGGCTGTGCTGGGGCTGGGCTGGGGCTGTGCTGGGGCTGTGGTAGATCTGTGCTGGGGCTGTGCTGGGGCTGTGCTGTGGCTGTGGTAGATCTGTGCTGGGGCTGTACTGGGGCTGTGCTGGGGCTGTGCTGGGGCTGTGGTAGATCTGTGCTGGGGCTGTACTGGGGCTAACCACCCACAACTTCTAGCCCCATTTTCACTCCTAAACCCCGGCACAGCTTCTAGCCCCCAAATAATTATTTTTGTCACGTGCTGGGGCTGTGCTGGGGCTGTGCTGGGGCTGTGCTAGAACCTGTCTCTTATACACATCTAGATGTGTATAAGAGACAGATCCTGACCCTGCCACCCTGACGGTATCCTGACCCTGCCACCCTGACGGTATCCTGACCCTGTCACCCTGACGGTATCCTGACCCCAGGTCACAAGGTGACCTCAATTTGAGGTCATTAGCCTTATTGTGGTTACGGACGCCGTAAATAATCTTACGAGGCTCATCAGCCTAACCTCCTTCCTAGGCTCCATGAAGCGATTCAGTCTGCGCTGTAAAATTAGTTCAACATTTGGCCGGAGTCAATAGGTTTATTATGGAGGAATATGATGACAGGAAATGTACTGCACAAATAAAAGATATCAAAATAAGTGGAAAATACTCTCTTATTAATTGCACGAAATAAACAGTAATAACAAAAACCTACGATACGAAAACACATGCCTTTTGTGTTATAAATTATTTTCAATGTTAATAATGGTTGATGACTCCTATGTTGAGGGTGAACGATCGAAGAGCCTCTCTGAAAATTATAGGCGTGTTTGAGGCGGTTACAGGCGCGTTAGAGGCGATTATAGGCTAATTATTGGTGATTTTAGGCGCGTTAGAGGCGCTTATAGGCGCGTTGGAGGCGATTTTAGGCTCGTTATCGGTTATTATAGGCGCGTTAGAGTCGGCCACAGGACAGTTAAGTCGCTGCGACGTGACAGCAACGAAAGCAGCCGTCGCAGGACCAGCAAAATTCCTTCGAATTCCAAAGTTTTTTTGTAACTTCCGCCGTAGCGGCGGCGACTTTTTGCCTGACGTGAACGTTTTGCCGCATTCGTGAGTAAAAGTTAATAAAAAGTCGAGCCTGGACGCGACTCAATTTATTGCCGCTAGAGTCGTCGTGGCACAAGTTTCTGCAACTCACTTCACCATTCGTTCAGGCGCTTTGTTCCGCGAGTTCAGGACGTGAACGCATCCCTGCTGACTGATATCGTGACCTGACGGCAAGCCGTTACCCCAGACGTGACCCCGGCAACTCCTACTCCGTCTAGCCCGGCACAGCTTCTAGCCCCAAATCACTATTTTTGTCATGTGCTGGGGCTGTGCTGTTGTCATGTGCTGGGGCTGTACTGGGGCTAACCCCTTCTAGCCCCAAAAGCCCCCAAATCCCTTCAACTCCCAGGCACCACCACTAGCCCCACGAACCTTTTCTAACCCCCCTTAAAGGCAACCCCCCCTTGCAGGTTCTAACCCCCCCTTGGGCTGGTAACCCATGCAGTCTCCTACCAGCCCAGCAACCTTGTATAACCCAAGCATCCTTCCAGTAGTCTACTCCTATCCCAACTGTTGTCTTTTAGACCTTAGGGCCTTTAATAAGCATACGAAAATCCTTATGAATCCTTATGGATACTTTCCTAATAGGAGAGTATCCTACAAGTCCATTTGACATGTCCCATTATGAGTGCAATCCTCGTGGCCTATTCTAAACGTTGCTATAGGGAGTGATTGAATGTAAGAGAGGCATAAATCTGTCTAAAAATGTCTAAAGGAAATTGCGAGTTAAAGTTCTGTTGGAAGTGGGCATTCAAACTATGATAAAAAAGTTAATTTTCAACTTAAAAAAATCAAACAAAGGTTAAAAACCAGACATTGGGTGGCATGGAAGTGAGGGAACAATAATGCACCTGGGATTTCAGCCCGTCAGTGAAGGATCAAAGTTTAAACTTGACCTTGTCACAATTCCCCATTTTTATCGATTTTTGACAAAACGGCAATTAATACATTTTAATTGATTTCCATACTCCACTTTACAAAAGTAATAATTTTTATGATTCGTATCGTCCCGTAAATCCAGCTCAATTAACTTGCATTGTATGATCTCAAAATTTCGTTTCGTTATCCATAATGGAATTTCGCTATAAATCGAAAAATTATTCAAGGTATTTAAGTATAAACATCAACTAGGTCAAACCGAGCGACAGACAACCTCTGACACCAGGTCAACCGGGTGTAACCCTGTCACCCTGATGGCATCCTGACCCTGTCACCCTGACGGTATCCTGACCCTGCCACCCTGACAGTTGTCTCTTATACACATCTAGATGTGTATAAGAGACAGGACGATGATGGTGGTGACGATGATGGTGGTGACGATGATGGTGGTGACGATGATGGTGGTGACGATGATGGTGGTGACGATGATGGT
>NW_025945219.1:17824-37650 GCF_000764305.2 Hyalella azteca | reverse complement strand
TACGGTTAACGGCCCAAACTCTTGGTTATACCGTGAGAACTTTACGGTTAACGGCCCAAACTCTTGGTTATACCGTGAGAACTTTACGGTTAACGGCCCAAACTCTTGGTTATACCGTGAGAACTGTACGGTTAACGGCCCAAACTCTTGGTTATACCGTGAGAACTGTACGGCTAACGGCCCAAACTCTTGGTTATACCGTGAGAACTGTACGGTTAGCGGCCCAAACTTTTGGTTATACCGTGAGAACTGTACAGTTAACGGCCCAAACCATCAGCTACGTCATAAGAATCGCACATGAGATTGCGCGGTAAACAGCTCCGTATCTCATTCGCGGCATTGAAATCACACGGTTTAGAACGCCAACTCTCACTCTTTGGCTACAGGAACGCTGTTCACCGCTGGCAACAGGAACGCTGTTCACCGCTGGCGCAATCGAAGTTAATTTTTTTGCAGGAAAGAACATAAAAAATATATGAACTGCACCAAAAAAACATTTATTTAGCAAAATTGCACAAGTTTTTGTAGACCAAATGAAATTCGAGAGCAGTTTGAGCCGCTCGGTTGTACCTCACTGAAAATTATGGTCGCCTAGAGACGATAATTTTCTCTAGATGTACCTAGTTTATATTATACAATTAAAGACTGAGACAAAACAATTAAAGACTAAGACAAAATAATTAAAGACTGAGACAAAATAATTGAAGACTGCGTCAAAATAATTAAAGACTGAGACAAAACAATCAAAGACTGCGACAAAACAATTAAAGACTGAGACAAAACAATCAAAGACTAAGACAAAATAAGTAAAGACTGCGACAAAATAAGTAAAGACTACGACAAAACAATTAAAGACTGAGACAAAATAATTAAAGACTGCGACAAAATAAGTAAAGACTGCGACAAAATAATTAAAGACTACGACAAAACATATAAAGACTGAGACAAAATAATTAAAGATTGCGAAAAAACAATTAAAGACTTAGACAAAATAATTAAATACTTAGACAAAATAATTGAAGATTACGCCAAATTATAATATTGCGCCAAGAAATAATATGGATTAAAACATTCAAGAGTCTATTTAATAGCGGCCATCGATAACGCGCCTATAGAAAGGCTGCTCTGCAGGTAGCGAAGAAATCAACGGTTTTGTGACCGCAAAAACGCTTAGAAAAACCAGACCACAACCGGATTTGTGGTCCATGTGACCACAATAGGAGGATGTCTCAGGGACGTCGATCCCTGAGTACATAGGGACGGCGATCCCTGAGTACATAGGGACGGTGATCCCTGAGTACATAGGGACGGTGATCCATGAGTACAAAGGGACGGTGATCCCTGAGTACATAGGGACGGTGATCCATGAGTACATAGGGACGGCGATCCCTGAGTACATAGGGACGGTGATCCCTGAGTACATAGGGACGGAGATCCCTGAGTACATAGGGACGGTGATCCTTGAGTACATAGGGACGACGATCCTTGAGTACATAGGGACGGAGATCCCTGAGTACATAGGGACGGTGATCCTTGAGTACATAGGGACGGTGGTCCCTGAGTACATAGGGACGGTGATCCTTGAGTACATAGGGACGGTGGTCCCTGAGTACACTATTTTCTCCACATTCACTTTTTTCAAAGACATTCACTGCTCCAACACAGCGCGTGCATGTGTGCTGCAAGTAAGCCACTCATTCGTGCATGTGTGTCTTGTGTTGTTAGTGGGGCAGATGGGTATGACGAATGGGTATCGCGAATGGGTACTACGAATGTGTATCACGAATGGTATTACGAATGGTATTACGAATGGATATTGCGAATGGGTATTATGAATGGGTATTACTAATACCCTGCTTCGCATCAGAAGTAACAGCAATGATCATCCATACCATAACATAATCATTTGATGTATTAATAAAAGCGAGTGCATGTCAAAAGTTCTATTGATCACTTCGTCGGTTAAGTTCTAGTAATCCTCGCTACATTCCAGCGACATTCAAACAACGTTGATTACGAACGGATTTGGTCGAACCAAAAACTTCGTTCAAAGTTGAAATAAGAAATTTATTTCAACGTTGAATGCCTGTGGCAAGTGTTAAGCCTTGCTAAGTCGTCCTCGTATTTTCCTGTATTTAACTGTATATACAGTATGTACATATCAGTATATTTTAGGCAGGTTTCATTGAAGACCAGAGAATTCGTTTTATTGACAATTTTCTTATTGGAAAATTAGAAAAAAGTATCAATAAAACGAATTCTCTGGTCTTCAATGAAATCTGCTTAAAAGAACATATTTTTCCAACCTATACTAATACCAGTATATGTGTACATACATGTATACCTTTGTATATATCTCTAACCTAGTATAAATATAAAACAAATAGAGTAATATAAATTGTTTACCAAATTCTGAAAACATCGCCGTTGCCATAGCGCTGTTGATTGCAACTTAAATTATATTGATCAAAATACTGTGGTTATTTTTATGTAAAAAAATTAGTCTCGATTGCTTCTCCATTTTTCAGTCCTGTTCGCCCATTTCCAACAAATTGGTTCTCATCATTCATCAGTTACAGCCCATTTAAACGCACATTTCACCCTATTTACACCATATTTAATATGTACCGCACGAATAAATCGCATCCCATTTTCTTGCACCTTTTACTTGTTCGCGTCTATTTATTTCCTCTATTATAGCTCATTTAAAATCTATGTTTAAAAATTAGAAATAAATTTATGCATATTTTACCCTATTACAACCAATTTGCCTTTACAGTTTGTAATTGACATTAAGTTATAAGAAAATTTGAAAAGAGAGTATTTTTGATAATATTTTCTTATGCCTATTGGACCAAAACATAATTTTATTTGCACTACGACTTTTCGGGATACATTAATAAGGTATAACAATAACAGCAGTGCTGAAGAGACTAGAACAACAACAGAAGCACGAAGAACAACATCAGACGACACCAGCACAACAACAGCAGCATGAAGAACAACATCAGACGACACCAGAACAACAACAACAGCACGAAGAACAACATCAGACGACACCAGCACAACAACAGCAGCACGAAGAACAACATCAGACGACACCAGAACAACAACAACAGCACGAAGAACAACATCAGACGACACCAGCACAACAACAGCAGTACGAAGAACAACATTATAACTGGTAACAACAAAATGTCAGCAACAACAGCAGCACGAAGAACAACATCAGACGACACCAGCACAACAACAGCAGCACGAAGAACAACATCAGACGACACCAGAACAACAACAACAGCACGAAGAACAACATCAGACGACACCAGCACAACAACAGCAGTACGAAGAACAACATTATAACTGGTAACAACAAAATGTCAGCAACAACAGCAGTGCGAAGAACAACATTATTGCTGGAAACAACAAAATGTCAGCAACAACAGCAGCACGAAGAACAACATTATTGTTGGAAACAACAAAATGTCAGCAACAACAGCAGTACGAAGAACAACATTGTTGCTGGAAACAACAAAATGTCAGCAACAACAGCAACTAGCGTTTGTTGAGAGCATCAATTGGCCTGAGGAATCTCTTCCTGTTGTTTGTTGGTGCCGCTGTTGGTGCAGTCAACGTGGTGCTGTTATAGCTGCTATTTGTTGATACTGTATGATGCTGTTATAGCTGTTATTTGTTGCTACTGTATGATGCTATTATAGCTGTTATTTGTTGCTAGTGTATGATGCTATTATAGCTGTTATTTCTTGCTACTGTATGGTGCTGTTATAGCTGTTATTTGTTGCTACTGTATGATGCTATTATAGCTGTTATTTGTTGCTACTGTATGATGCTATTATAGCTGTTGTTTGTTGCTACTGTATGATGCTGTTACAGCTGTTATTTCTTGCTACTGTATGATGCTGTTATAGCTGTTATTTGTTGCTACTGTATGATGCTATTATAGCTGTTATTTCTTGCTACTGTATGATGCTATTATAGCTGTTGTTTGTTGCTACTGTGTGATGCTGTTACAGCTGTTATTTCTTGCTACTGTATGATGCTGTTATAGCTGTTATTTGTTGCTACTGTATGATGCTATTATAGCTGTTATTTGTTGCTACTGTATGATGCTGTTATAGCTGTTATTTGTTGCTGCTGTTGCTTGTTCTGCCATGCTACTACAGCTGCTAGTCCTGCTTTTGATGTTGTTTGCTATTATAACGGTTGCTGTTGCCATATAAATGATCTATATTTAGGTTATTAATGCTTATGTAGTGGTAGGCTTGATTATTATTTTATTACGATTTTTGATGTAAATAACACAAAATGCAATTTTTCTTAAACCTCTGCTGTTTTTATTGTCGTTGGTGTTATTGTTGCTCCTGAAAATATTATTATTGTGACACATATACAGTGTATCATAGTTAATTGACTTTATTGATTAATTGATTGACTGTATTGATTAATTGATTGACTTTATTGATTAATTGATTGAATTTATTGGTTAATTGATTGAGTTTATTGATTAATTGANATCTTGCTATGTTCACGAAAAAAGACGTCAAGCTTCAAATATAAAATATATTGAAAAAAATATCTTGCTATGTTCACGAAAAAAGACGTCAAGCTTCAAATATAAAATATATTGAAAAAAATATCTTGCTATGTTCACGAAAAAAGACGTCAAGCTTCAAATATAAAATATATTGAAAAAAATATCTTGCTATGTTCACGAAAAAAGACGTCAAGCTTCAAATATAAAATATATTGAAAAAAATATCTTGCTATGTTCACGAAAAAAGACGTCAAGCTTCAAATATAAAATATATTGAAAAAAATATCTTGCTATGTTCACGAAAAAAGACGTCAAGCTTCAAATATAAAATATATTGAAAAAAATATCTTGCTATGTTCACGAAAAAAGACGTCAAGCTTCAAATATAAAATATATTGAAAAAAATATCTTGCTATGTTCACGAAAAAAGACGTCAAGCTTCAAATATAAAATATATTGAAAAAAATATCTTGCTATGTTCACGAAAAAAGACGTCAAGCTTCAAATATAAAATATATTGAAAAAAATATCTTGCTATGTTCACGAAAAAAGACGTCAAGCTTCATATATAAAAATATATAAAAAATGTATTGTGTTTGTTCACGAAAAATGACGTCAAGCTTCATATATAAAAATTTCTTGAAAAAATATCTTGCTAAAGCTTCAAACATAAAATACATAGAAAAAATATCTTTCTATGTTCACGAAAAAAAAATCCCGCAGTTGCCCGGCTGTAGAAAACAGGCTTTAGAATCAATATTGTCCTATTGCTTATATATTATTTACAATTATATTGACGCTGTGATCTCATTGTGTATAAGGAAATATGGTACGAACAATCGAAATTTCTAGACAATATGGAGAGTAATTGACGTCAGTAGAACGAATAATAAAAATAGTAACTCACTTATCGAGGATGCGCTGGAATTTCTGAACAGGATTCTCTTCGTGTCTTGGATCCTAATCCGATAGCCCTTACTTCAGATCCTATGTATGAAACACCTCAGCCTGAACCATGCATACACTTGACACTAGATTGACTAATAAGTCATCTACTTAACGGCTGTACATAAAATATTTCACTATAATTAGTTTTGTTTTAAAGTAAATCGCTCGGAGGACCCGAGAAGCGGGCGAGTTGGGACACGAGCTACACACACCCTCACAGCACAGCGGCAGGAGCCACACTGAACATTTTGTTCTAATTTTGAGTTGACTGCGGTACAGCAATCCTGGCTTCCTAGAAGAAAGGTAAGCTGAGCTACGTAAGACCTGTGTTCTCAGTCACAACGAAGTTATACCACATTTTTTCAACGTGATTTATAATAACCACTTTGATATTATGAGTCCGTCCTATTAACTAACTAATTAATTGACCTATTAACTTTAGGTAAATTTTCTACAATTCAACTCAATTTTCATCACGTATTTCACGTATCTCACAAATTAATAATAAATAATTTCTTGCATTTTCTAATTTTTTATAAATTTCAATTCAAACAACAAATAATATTTCATTTTCAGTATAAAAAGCTTGTTATACTCTCGCGTTTGAGGTCAGCCATTGCAGTGAACAATTATCATGCTTAATTTAAACATGATTTAACCTAGATTTAATCACTTAACATTCCCGAGCAATATATTTAAGAATGAATTAAATATATTTGGTTCGAATAGGTCAGGATTGCTTTTCAAAAAGTGTCTCAGCTTCAAGACTCAGATATTTTCGTCACATGCGCGCGTGACTACGAATACGAATGCTGGTTTACAGGCAACCTCGGCATCATGGCTGGGTTATCGGCGGCCAGAGTACGGCCGCTGATAATACGACCAACATTCGGCTAAGATTTATTCAAAGGATTTTTATTAAATTTAATTCCCGCGCGCGTCTTCTGTGGAGGATGCGTGGGTGAACTGGAATTCTTTTACCGTTAACAACACAACAGTTCTTAACTCGCCACAGTTCTTAACTC
Organism: Hyalella azteca; assembly: GCF_000764305.2. Classification (NCBI taxonomy): domain Eukaryota; kingdom Metazoa; phylum Arthropoda; class Malacostraca; order Amphipoda; family Hyalellidae; genus Hyalella; species Hyalella azteca. The sequence goes on along the minus strand of NW_025945219.1, from coordinate 31,125 downwards.
GCCACAGTTCTTAACTCGCCACAGTTCTTAACTCTCCACAGTTCTTAACTCTCCACAGTTCTTAACTCGCCACAGTTCTTAACTCTCCACAGTTCTTAACTCTCCACAGTTCATAACTCTCCACAGTTCTTACGTCGCCACAGTTCTTAAGTCGCCACAGTTCTTAAGTCGCCGCAGTTCTTAAGTCGCCGCAGTTCTTAACTCGCCACAGTTCTTAAGTCGCCACAGTTCTTAAGTCGCCACAGTTCTTAACTCGCCACAGTTCTTAAGTCGCCACAGTTCTTAAGTCTCCACAGTTCTTAAGTCTCCATAGTTCTCAACTCGCCACAGTTCTTAACTCTCCACAGTTCTTAACTCTCCACAGTTCTTAAGTCGCCACAGTTCTTAAGTCGCCACAGTTCTCAAGTCGTCACAGTTCTTAAATTCACCACAGTTCTCAAGTCGTCACAGTTCTTAAATTCACCACAGTTCTCAAGTCGCCACAGTTGTTAAATCGCCACAGTTCTTAAGTCGTTACAGTTCTTAAGTCGCCGCAGTTCTCAAGTCTCCACAGTTCTTAAGTCGCCACAGTTCTTAAGTCGCCACAGTTCTAACGTCGCCACAGTTCTTAACTCGCCACAGTTCTTAAGCCGCCACAGTTCTTAAGTCGCCGCTGGTCTTTAACAAATAATGAACTATAAAGAAACAAAATGAATAAGAACTTAATAGATAATTGAAAAAATAATAATAAATGGCTTAATAAATGAGAGGACATTTTTAAGGTATTTAATTGAGTGCAGCCACATCAACGGCCGGTAGCTGCACTGCACCTGTTTTAAACTGCAGTAACTGTGAGATCATTATTATATAATCACTGTTATAGCTTTCAGAGATTTTAACTGTATTTCAGTAACTTTGAGAACTGTTCCAACCTTTAAACAGTATTACGTGTGGAAAAGTACACTGAGGCACCAGTATCACATTGAGGCACCAGTATCACACTGAGGCACCAAAAATAAATACGTACGTGAAAATAACAAAATTAATAAGCACGAACGTCGAAAGGATTTCAGGTTCTCAGCGGAGAGCGCGCACCAGCTGCAGCAACTGCACCAGCTGCAGCAACTGCACCAGCTGCAGCAACTGCACCAGCTGCAGCAACTGCACCAGCTGCAGCAACTGCACCTCGCCACAGTTCTTAAGTCGCCGCTGGTCTTTAACAAATAATGAACTATAAAGAAACAAAATGAATAAGAACTTAATAGATAATTGAAAAAATAATAATAAATGGCTTAATAAATGAGAGGACATTTTTAAGGTATTTAATTGAGTGCAGTCATATCAACGGCCGGTAGCTGAACTACACCTGTTTTAAACTGCAGTAACTGTGAGATCATTATTATAATCACTGTTATAGCTGTGAGAGATTAAAACTGTATTTCATTAACTTTGAGAAGTGTCCAACTTTTAACCAGTATTAGGTGTGGAAAAGCACACTGAGGCACCAGTATCACACTGAGGCACCAGTATCACACTGAGGCATTAGCAGCACACTGAGGCACCAGTATCACACTGAGGCACCAGTATCACACTGAGGCACCAGTATCACAATGAGGCACCAGTATCACACTGAGGCACCATTATCACACTGAGGCATCAGTATCACACTGAGGCACCAGTATCACACTGAGGCACCAAAACTAAATACGTACGTAACAATAATAAGAGTAATAAGCACGAGCGTCGAAATGATTTAAGGTTCTCAGCGGAGCGCGCGATGCAAGCGAGCAGAGATCGAGGAGAACATCGCTAGGCTAGTCGCGTCCAGAGTTAACTGGGCTGCAACATCTGCAACATCTGCTCCAGCTGACGCACCAGCTGCAACATCTGCTCCAGCTGACGCACCAGCTGCAACATCTGCTCCAGTTCGTCATTTGCGGACGATAAAAGTGTACTGTTGAAGTGTGCAAAATATTACTGAGGGATTTATGTGTTTTAAAATGGATAGGCTTGAACGCGTAGATTACTGAGGAACTTCTGTGCTATAAATGAGTGGTTCCGAAAGCGTAACATGCATTTCAGCGACTTAAAGTTGTATAGAATATGTATAGTATAGTATACAGTTATAGTTAACACCTATTGTTAGTATAATAATATGTATAGTATAGTTATACAGTTATAGTTAACAGTTATTGTTAGTATAGTAATATGTATAGTTGGTAAAGAAGTTAGGATGAATCATCTTTATACATGCATGCACTCGGACGGCCAAGACATTGATGAGTAGCAACCTGCTTGTCAGGTCGAAGTATAATGGTCGTGTCGCGGCTGCATTATAATGGTCTGGCCACTACACGCTGTAGTAGGTATGAGGCAGCGAACATATTGGGAAGCTTTATAATATATTTATATGATCGAAAAACTTGGAATCTGGAAACCACCGCTTGTGCTAACCTCCTTCATAGGAGGTTAGCACAACATTTTTTCCTAACCTCCTTCGGACTACATTTTTTTAGGGTCGATGTGCGTGGACCCATCAAAACTGGGACCCTTCACAGAGGAAGCAATCAAAGAAATAAATGGGTAATATTGTAAAAATAGTGATATATTATGTAGAAGTTTCACGGATAAACCTTTTTCAACGTGTCATATAGGGTCGAGATGATCTACACAAATGTAAACATAGCTTCATTAATTGTATAAAGCCTCACTTATTTCTCTCAGTTGTCCAGGATACTAAATAAATAACGTAAGTAAAAAATAAAAAGGATAGGATTGGGCAGGATACTTGAACTGCACAACAGAGCTAAGGTTAAAGTTACGACTCAATAAGATGTTATCATGCTAGCTCATGACATTCCTCGCACCGTTGAATATCGCTGGACATATTGGACATATTTATCAACATTTAATCATTCATCAACACGTAGAAATTTGCTCCAGCATAAAGAATTTGGCCTCAATGCGTATGACTGTGCCAGGAGCCGTAATATCCAGTAATATTGAACGTATAATTTACATGTAATTTATTGTAATTAACTTCAATATTATGAAATATAAAGAAAATTTATCACAATAAATATAAACTGTGCAAAATTTTTAGATTCCTCACAAATTTTCCCTAACAAGCGGTTATATTTTAGAATTTTTTTTATGATGTAAAAAGAAATGATAGCTCACCAGAACGAAAGGAAAGTCACAGAAATGTGAAATATATTCACATGAGCTGAGCAACTGACAGCATATCACCGCGTTCAGAAACAATACATGTCTTCACGTACAGACATATTTCAGAGCATTGCATGTCTTTACGTACAGACATATTTAAGAGCATAACATGTCTTTACGTACAGACATATTTCAGAGCGACTGCTCAAAGTTTCATTTGTTTTTAGTGTTTTTATTTTATTACTCCGACTTCGGTGGAGTAACCTCGGTTGAAGTACAGTGCATGATTTTTAAATAAAAATCATGCAGTCATATCGACCAAAATTTTCATTATTCTACAGGAATATATCATCTGGAATATAATGGAATATTATCCAGCATACTGGAGTGTTCCTCATCACATGGAACTAGACAGTATAAAATCCCAAAGATATAATTTACAGTATTAAAGAATGCCATTGCTTATAGGGGTTTATGCCACGGCATAAAGAAGCATTTCGCATATATAATTGTCATATAATAGAATTATATAACAATCTGTCAAATTTACAGCGATAGAAGACGAGTGATAACCTTATACGTCGTTCATCAAGACATCCATTCAAAGCGCAAAGATTTTTATTAAAAAAAACGACGACGATGCGTAGGAGGGACCGCAGCCCTACGCAGGGGCTCGGTCCAGCCCATCTCTGGACGCGGGGCCGGAGAGTTAACCGGTCTCTGTCCAGCCCATCTCTGGACGCGGGGCCGGAGAGTTAACCGGTCTCTGTCGGACACTTGTTCCTAAACTCGTTGCTTAATTATAGACTAACTAGATTGATGCTGCCCTCATTAAAATCAACGGCTTTATATAGAGTTGCTTGGTCTCCTATATATCTATATATTGATATAACATAATATTAGTATTATTATAATTATTGTAAGTTCTTTGTATTTGATAAAATAATAATACGCAAAAACTTTTATGCATTTTTAATGTATATTTTCAATTTTTTTCATTGTAATGTTCGAACGGAACTAAACTTCTTCGTCGTGCCGTATGAAACCAAAATTTTCGTCGTTATGTTTGATGGTTCCTGCACTAGTGAAGGAAGAACTAAATCAAAATTCGTTCTACAGAGCCTGTTGAAAAATGTTTCCGCTATTCCCCTAAATTGTATAAGAAGTTTTATTGAATTAAGTTATCTTTTCATAAATTTCATTATCATCTATAATTTAATTGGAGCTCAGTAATTTAACAATTACTGAGCCTCTTTAAATAAGTTTGAATACCACTTATTGAGGTACGACTTGAAATTTGAGATGAATGTTCGCTGTATTTAATTCACAACTTATCAAGAAATTATGAAATAAGCAAACGGAAAGTTGATTCACCGTTACCATATCTTGAAACATTTGGCACATTCAACCAATCTTCACTAAATCAAGGAAGATAGGGTTAATTTACATAGCGTTTGCTTTGCTTTTAAATTCTTGGTGAACTTGCGATTTAAGTACATAAATATCAATAATATTTAATAATAATTATGATCTTCATGAAAGAAAATATGTTCACAAACTTTGATCGGAATCACATGAGTCAGCATGGATATCATTTTGCCACACGAGTGTTCAGCTCAGTCACTGTTCGTCACAACCGAAGCTGTTTCCCCATTAGTTTGACTTTTCTTCTAAATTGCCAAAATTTCATTGAAACTACGCAGGCTGAATAAGAACTTCGAACTAAATAATTAATTCAACTCCTGTACTTTTATTAACTTGAAATAAGTATAAATGTATAATAGAAAGAAAGTACTTATTGGATGCTAGCTGTGAGTCGTGTCCAATATTAAAAGTCTTTTTTTTTTGTACATTTCAACTTTTCACAGACACAGAAAATATTGACCGATGGCTTCATGATGGCAACCGATAAAAAGTCCAATAATGAAAAGTTTATTTTTTTTTTCTTTGTAGATTTCAGCGTGTCATGGACAAAGAAAATATTGACCGATGGCTCCATGACGGCAACCGATAAAAAAACTATATTAAATTGCAAATTTTTTGTGCATTTCAACCTGTCATAGAAAAAGAAAATATTGACCGATGTCTCCATGATGGTAACCGATAAGAAGTTCATAGTGGATCGCTCAATAGATTTTGTCAGAAAGGGACACTTTGGCGACGTGATATAGGTGCCGCCTAACAAATGTGCACTGCGTACGAATGAACTGTACGAAGAAATGCATTGCGCAAGTTTTGCTGTGGCTGAAATCGAAATTTCTTTGATATAAAAATTTTTTAAACAAGATCTCACTTTTTATACTGAACTGTGTAAGTCACTATGCATGGGTGGCTGTTCAGCGTGGTATATATCTTTGTACAGGTCATGCGTCGAAATGTTTATAGTTAATTTGTAGGATTCAATGCCGAAATTCTGTTTTTCAACTTTTCTGAAACTATGTTGTCCAAAGATCTCGAATAAAATTCTTTGGAAAATTGAGTGTTGAAATTGGGGTCGAAACTAGTGCTTAACATTTAAATAACTCCATTTAAATATTTGCGATTTATAGTTTATTTTAAGCACTGAAAATGTTGTTAGGAGTCTAACATGACGTCACGTACGGACTGCAAAATTGTACAAAAATCGAGCAGAAGAAAATAGAGAAGCAAAAAAAGGAAGAAAATTATTCTGTAGACCAACATGGCGGTCATTCCATCACCTCCGCAGTGGTCTATACAATCATTTCAACAATTTGATCGTATTTTTACTTTTACTATCTCATTGAAAGCTAGAAGTTTAAAAAATTTTTGAAGTGAAATAGAAAAATGTTGATATTTTTAAACGATTCTCCATTGGAGATATATAATTTTATATATAATTAGAGTTATATATAAGAACTTATTATTATGATACAACTTGCAGCGGCTACAGGTTCATATTATAGCCGCTTGTTAAATCCCAAGCGTTAATTAATGAACGAAAGTTCGGCTGCTGAAATTACGCATCTGAATTTACTGCTCCAATTTGCGGCAATGGAAAGATAACAATAAGATAATAAAAAATATTAGTTGAAATTAATGTTAAATTTCTTGTTCTCAAATGCACTTTTCTTGTATATTTCGTTCGCCTGAAGCATGCGCGTCACCGACACTTTACTTCAGTTCAGTTTTATATACCTTAGTTAGTGTGCATCTTTCACATTAGTTTCAGTTTCGGTGTTGGCTATAAAGTGGACAGAAATAAATGTTTGGTGCATGAATTTTAATTCAGAAGATCCGTGTATCCTAGCTTGTATTCTTGACTTTTGTCATGTTATATATTCGAAATAAATTATTTATTTCTCGGTCACACCTTATGTGCAATACAATTTTTTTAACCAATTTCTATCTTTGTATATTGTTTTGTTTACAGAAACCGATTTTACAAAGAAAACAGAACGATAAATCGTGTATTCAAATCCTTTGCAAAACGAATATACGTAACATATAATAAATAACAAATATCAGTTCAAACTTCGCAAAACGTAGAATATAAATGTAGAATATAATAAATAACAAATATTAGTTCATTTTGCGATAAGGTAAGGGAACCGTGAAGAGAAAGCGTCGCTGTCACACGAAGAGCCCAGCTGCATTGATAAACTCTCGGTATTTGGCACACAAACAACTTACGGGTTGCTGTCCCAGGGTATCTTAGCATCCGTTATATACGCCCTCACAACTCTCATACGCCCTCACAACTCTCATACGCCCTCACAACTCTCATGTCGTCAACTCTCATACGCCCTCACAACTCTCATACGCCCTCACAACTCTCATGTCGTCAACTCTCATACGCCCTCACAACTCTCATGCCGTCAACTCTCATACGCCCTCACAACTCCCACGCCGTCAACTCTCATACGCCCTCACAACTCTCATGCCGTCAACTCTCATACGCCCTCACAACTCTCATGCCGTCAACTCTCATACGCCCTCACAACTCTCATGCCGTCAACTCTCATACGCCCTCACAACTCTCATGCCGTCAACTCTCATACGCCCTCACAACTCTCATNTTCTATGGAGTCTATTACATGATCTGTACACTTTAAAACAGAGGATACCTGCATGATTCTATGGAGTCTATTACATGATCTGTACACTTTAAAACAGAGGATACCTGCATGATTCTATGGAGTCTATTACATGATCTGTACACTTTAAAACAGAGGATACCTGCATGATTCTATGGAGTCTATTACATGATCTGTACACTTTAAAACAGAGGATACCTGCATGATTCTATGGAGTCTATTACATGATCTGTACACTTTAAAACAGAGGATACCTGCATGATTCTATGGAGTCTATTACATGATCTGTACACTTTAAAACAGAGGATACCTGCATGATTCTATGGAGTCTATTACATGATCTGTACACTTTAAAACAGAGGATACCTGCATGATTCTATGGAGTCTATTACATGATCTGTACACTTTAAAACAGAGGATACCTGCATGATTCTATGGAGTCTATTACATGATCTGTACACTTTAAAACAGAGGATACCTGCATGATTCTATGGAGTCTATTACATGATCTGTACACTTTAAAACAGAGGATACCTGCATGATTCTATGGAGTCTATTACATGATCTGTACACTTTAAAACAGAGGATACCTGCATGATTCTATGGAGTCCATCACATGATCTGTACATTTTAAAACAGAGGATACCTGCATGATTCTATGGAGTCTATTACATGATCTGTACACTTTAAAACAGAGGATACCTGCATGATTCTATGGAGTCTATTACATGATCTGTACACTTTAAAACAGAGGATACCTGCATGATTCTATGGAGTCCATCACATGATCTGTACATTTTAAAACAGAGGATACCTGCATGATTCTATGGAGTCCATCACATGATCTGTACATTTTAAAACACAGAGGTACGTGCATGCTGATTGATTGCACACGTGCAATCGCACTACACTGGGCGTCATATGATGGACATCACTCCGATGACGCGGCCACAGAGGCAGCGCAATGATCTTGATCCTCAGTTGAAATCTCGCTGATGATCAGACAGGGGCACTCGAGACCTTTGTGCCTGACTTCATTGGTTGACATTTCTGTGCGGTGCGTGTGCAGTGTGAACGCATTGTTCACAACAGGCAAAAGTCTTAATGTGTATACCTGTGCTACAGTGAATAACTTCGATTATTTGATTCGTTGATTTGTGAGAGTTTGTTTCTGGGCTCGAACGAGTCTGAGGAGCGAGAAGTGAAGGAAAGAGTGAAAGGATTCGGCATGAATAAACACAAGGATTTTTATGACCACGCGCGGTTCCAGAAAAATACAAGGGAAGCTTGGGTCCTTGAAGAACAGCATCGTCCGCGTAGGTGACGACCAGGGCATGAGCGAATAGTTGGGAGCGCAGTTAGAAGCAGCGTTCAGCAATCTCCTCAACTCGGGACCGGAGAACGAAATTGATGTCTTCCAAGAATTGCCAATGGTAATAGACTACATAGATCTTGGACATGGGGACATGGAGAATTGTCAACGTTGCAGAACTGGAAACGAATGGAGTCTATGTTTTGCTGTGAAAAAAATCGTTTCAGAACTGAATTATTCCTGGTTACCTGTAAGGATGACTGATATCAATTTAAAAAGTTGTGCTCGAGACTGAGTGCCAAAATTACTGGACTGTGAGAGTAGGTTAACGATCAAACAAGTTTCTCGAGAAGACCGTGGCTGGTAGACCCGTCCACTACTTGCAGGAGTCCGAATCACATAAGAGAGGCACAGCGATTCTCGAAGTGGTCACGCATACATATCACATTAGGTGAAACATAACAAGAGTTTTGCTTCGCTGGAGGGGATCCAGGTGTGGATATGATGTACTCCAGCCATTGATCCAGCAAGAGCATTGCACGAAGCAGACTGAGCTCATCAGTTGCTGAGGGAGAGTTGTCATCGTGGATCCACATCTTCCTGAATTAAGGAATACAAACTAACGTTGGCACAGACTATTTAGCCAGAGGAGGGATTGAAGTCTGTGCTGAGGAGGGATTGAAGTCTATTTTACTTAGCCAGAGGCGGGATTGAAGAGCGACTGGATTCTTGGCTTTAATCATCACTCAAACACATTGGATCTGCATATGATGATGGTACAATAATCAAAGGTCCAACTGATTGTAAATGATCAATATATCGAATAAAATCACTAGAATAATGTCGCATGATGAATAAATCTCAAAAATAGAACACAAAATAAATTACGTTTGTGCTTGGTTCTATATATTTGAATCCTGAATTAAGAAATATATATTTTCAGAATCCCGACTTGAGAATCCTGTCAGTCCAGGGTTGCCAGATGGCCTGAAAAGCGGCCAAGTCCGCGGACAAAATAGGCTAAAAAGGCCAATAACTCAATAGATAGGCATTAGAATATTTGTAGCTTCCGGTGTAAAAATTTCACCTTCCAATTTTTCGCATTTTTTTAAATTTAGTTAAGAAATACCGCCATCATAAATTCTAGCCAGCAAATGCAATTGAAAAAAATTAAATCCCAGAAATTGTTTGGATAAAATGACCGGCTGGCAGCCTTGGTCGTGCATAAAGGAAAAATACATTAAGAGAACTTGCTACTAACTGAAGAAAAAATGAATCCTGTTCACAGGACGCGAACCGTCATAGTTGTAGGTTCGAGTAAATCGAGCGAGGCGAGGGGGAAATTTGGATTACCACAGCGTACGGTTCTGCTCTTTATCCACTCTGCCGACGCAGATGTGAAGCGGAACCAAATGTTTTCGTCGTCATTTGCGGACGATAAAAGTGTACTGTTGAAGTGTGCAAAATATTACTGAGGGATTTATGTGTTTTAAAATGGATAGGCTTGAACGCGTAGATTACTGAGGAACTTCTGTGCTATAAATGAGTGGTTCCGAAAGCGTAACATGCATTTCAGCGACTTAAAGTTGTATAGAATATGTATAGTATAGTATACAGTTATAGTTAACACCTATTGTTAGTATAATAATATGTATAGTATAGTTATACAGTTATAGTTAACAGTTATTGTTAGTATAGTAATATGTATAGTTGGTAAAGAAGTTAGGATGAATCATCTTTATACATGCATGCACTCGGACGGCCAAGACATTGATGAGTAGCAACCTGCTTGTCAGGTCGAAGTATAATGGTCGTGTCGCGGCTGCATTATAATGGTCTGGCCACTACACGCTGTAGTAGGTATGAGGCAGCGAACATATTGGGAAGCTTTATAATATATTTATATGATCGAAAAACTTGGAATCTGGAAACCACCGCTTGTGCTAACCTCCTCCATAGGAGGTTAGCACAACATTTTTTCCTAACCTCCTTCGGACTACATTTTTTTAGAGTCGATGTGCGTGGACCCATCAAAACTGGGACCCTTCACAGAGGTTCACAACTCTTATGCCGTTAACTCTCATACGCCCTCACAACTCTTATGCCGTCAACTCTCATACGCCCTCACAACTCTTATGCCGTTAACTCTCACACGCCCTCACAACTCTCATGTGCTTTCATTACTCTCATGCCGTTAATGAACTAATTGATGGATGATGACTAACTTGTAAATGCCATGTCAGTTGACGTAAGATAACGAAAGTGAGTAAGATAACGAAGGTGAGTAGTGAGTACGATAATGAAAATGAGTACGATAATAAAAGTGAGTATGATAACAAAATAACTATTAAAGTGAGTATCATGAAAGTCATGTGGAATACAGTATGTGGTACAACTGGACAGTATTTTGTTGCTATTTAAATTCGTCGGTATTTTGAAATACTCTTATATTCGTCGGTAAGTTTCATTTATTTAAAATGAATACCGACGTATTCGTCGGTTTTCCTGACCGCTCATGACAGTAACACTTGTTCACCAGAAATAACTTATACCATATAATTGTGTCTAAATTTAAACAGTAAGCACCTATATGGAGTTTTTACAATTGAATTGAAGATTTGTAATGACAGGGGGAACTATGAGCTTGAATTTTATCATTGTTAACTTAACGACATTTCACTGGGTTACTACCAATCCCGAGAATTTCAGTGAATTCCTAATTGTACCTTAATGCACTTATATTCAAATATTTTAATACATTTATACTTAAATACCTTAATAGCCGTATATTTTATATACCTTAAAATACATATATTTAAATATCTACTTTAATACACTTATACCTAAATGTCTTAAAAAACACTTATATTAAAATACCTTAATACGCTTGAATAATACCATGACTGCATATAATCTAGCATTAATTTAATTTTATACCCTGGAAGAAAAATATTTTTACTCAACTCTCCGACTAAATCAATTATCAAAAATCCCGGTTTTAAAATAAACAAAATAGACACCCATTTGCAGCAAGCATTTCTCTGGTTTACAATCCATCGCACACATACAAAGGAGATGAGATTGTTTCCCCCAGCAGTCTGGGGGGCCAGAGAAAAAGAGTTACCGGCGACGGACGAGAGAAAGCTGAGCAGGCGTGTCCAGAGCGCGTGCTTATAAGAACAAGGGTAGCGATAGCTGCAATCCTTCTAGTGGGTGATACAATGAAGCAAACATAGACGATATCAACTATAACTAACTATACTATATAAAAAGTCATCAACTATGTCCTCGTCCAAAAGTGCACTCTATGAACCATTGCTGTCATGGTATGCCTTGCTGTACAATGTACACAGCAAGAAACATTGCTGTCATGGTATGGCTTGCTGTACAATGTACACGTCATGAACCATAGCTGTTATGGTATGGCTTGCTGTACAATGTACACGTCATGAACCATAGCTGTCATGGTGTGGCTTGCTGTACAATGTACACGTCATGAACCATAGCTGTCATGGTGTGGCTTGCTGTACAATGTACACGTCACGAACCATAGCTGTCATGGTGTGGCTTGCTGTACAGTGTACACGTCACGAACCACAGCTGTCATGGTGTGGCTTGCTGTACAATGTACACGTCATGAACCATAGCTGTCATGGTATGGCTTGCTGTACAATGTACACACCGTGAACAGTACTCAAATAAAATTTAAATATATTTTTCTTTTTTCATTCTACCTTACTTTATTATCGGGTTTGTGATTCCATTCACTTAAAATCCATTGATATACAATGTACAATACATTATGAAACAATACAAAAATAATTTAATAGAATAAGAAAATCTGATAATGCTATCATGTAGGGAAAACTGAGGAAAATATAGCAATGAGAAAGCAGCAGATGAGCGATTACGGCAGCGAGACATGAGCGTGTCAGAAACCTGTTTCTTGATCACTTCTTTCTGCTGTGAAGTAAAAGTGGAACTTTGAAGTACTTGTTTTATCGTGTGGCTCGCTTAGCTTTCAAATAGAGACGATGTTTTCCGTACCAGCCAATAAACATCCACTATAAATATAAAACAATGACGCATTCATAGACTTTTGGATACACGCGCGTTCAACGTAACATTAAGCCACACTGGAGTTTCATTTTTTATTTAGTATTAGTTTCATATGATTAAAGTAACATGTGTAATTACATCTAATATTGGATGATAACAAAGCTGTTTGGCAGACGTGGCCGCCGATAAGCCGCCTCTGCTTATATTTTTCTGAAAGAAATGGGGTGTAGAAATTGGACAGCGGCTTTCCCGTGCTTGCCTTCACGCTTCAGTCGAGCTTACACTTGTTGCAGTCAAGACATGTTTACATGGGTTAAAAACATGTTCACGTGCGTGCTAGAGACATGTTCAGATGCTTGCTTTAGACATTTTCAAACTTGTTGAAGATTCGTATGCACGCGTTTGGACATTCGCGTTGCGAGACGCGAAATGCTCACATTCATACACGTGTTCGATACGCATTCACACACACGTGTTAGAGACATGTTCACACACACTTGTTAGAAACACGTTCACACACACGTGTTAGAAACACGTTCACACACACACGTGTTAGAGACACGTTCACACACACACGTGTTAGAGACACGTTCACACACACACGTGTTAGAGACACGTTCACACACACGTGTTGGAGACACGTTCACACACACGTGTTGGAGACACGTTCACACACACGTGTTAGAGACACGTTCACACACACGTGTTAGAGACACGTTCACACACAC
>NW_025945219.1:14188-17702 GCF_000764305.2 Hyalella azteca | reverse complement strand
ACATGTTCAGGTGCTAGAGACATGTTCAGGTGCTAGAGACATGTTCAGGTGCTAGAGACATGTTCAGGTGCTAGAGACATGTTCAGGTGCTAGAGACATGTTCAGATGCGTGCTAGAGACATGTTCAGGTGCTAGAGAAATATTCAAAAGTAATGAAGACTTTACAAGCGTTTAGACATACGCGTTAGACATGCTCACATTCATACACGTGTTCGATACGCATTCACACACACGTGTTAGAGACATGTTCACACACGCGTGTTAGAGACACGTTCACACACGCGTGTTAGAGACACGTTCACACACGCGTGTTAGAGACACGTTCACACACACGTGTTAGAGACATGTTCACACACGCGTGTTAGAGACACGTTCACACACGCGTGTTAGAGACACGTTCACACACACGTGTTAGAGACACGTTCACACACGCGTGTTAGAGACACGTTCACACACACGTGTTAGAGACACGTTCACACACACGTGTTAGAGACACGTTCACACACGCGTGTTAGAGACACGTTCACACACACGTGTTAGAGGCACGTTCACACACACGTGTTAGAGACACGTTCACACACACGTGTTAGAGACACGTTCACACACACGTGTTAGAGGCACGTTCACACACACGTGTTACAGACACGTTCACACACACGTGTTAGAGACACGTTCACATGCAGTCACGAGTTAGTTGGGAAAAGGTCATTTAGGAAAAGATTCTATTGAAAAAAGAGGCACATTATTGTGTTGTGTCGACTATACAGCATCAAGAAAACAAGTCTTAAAAGGCTTAATTTTTCAGGTTATCTATGACTGAGTTCGAAGACTGGGTCGGATCGTTGCTTTTGTTACTTTTAGTATTAACGTTTTAATTACTACTTTTTTTGATGACGCTGGAGCTACAGGTGCGCTGTTGGTGCTGTTTTTGCTGATGCTACAGGTTTGCTTTTTGCTTCTGCTGAAAGGTTGCCATTTGCTGATGCTGGTGGATTTTAGTCGCGTTTACTAACTTGATGCAGCAGCTGCATCAGCAAATGTGTAATGTGCAGCAAACTGAAAAGAATCTTATGATGAACTTAGCTCATGTACGTTGATAACGACTGGGTCCGGTAGTTGCTACTGCTTGCTAATTGTTTAGTTCTGATCAATTATATTTTTTATACTTATAATATAATTATTAAGCAAACATATGCATAATATTTTGGTCTATTATTACTATATTGATGATTTAGCGGGAACACAGTTGAGGCAGTCAACATTCAGCAACAAGGACACATCATTGAGAGAAATGGGTTGGTCTGAATAACTTACTAAGCTGGAGTTAACCGCGTCTAAATAGATCTAAGTGTAATAAATCCTCTTTTTTAACTCACTTGCGCTGTTTCTGGGTCATCCTGACCTACTACTGGCCCTTTAACTTACAGGCATGACTCACTTGTGCCGTCAAATCGCTTTTGACCCCACCCGTAGCATGGATACGTGGGGAGAATCTGGGCGTCAGCACAAGTGAGTCATGCCTGAAATTTAAAGGGCCACTATATAAATAGGGCGCCATGACCCACATATGAGGCAAGTGAGTCAAAAAAATGCACCGCTATTTGGATCGATTGCCTCATTTACATGGATTAACACCAGACCCAGCAATTTCTCTCAGTGCACGTGAGATAAATCGATATTCCTGCTCTCGCATCCGCCTCTCACAGTTATTTATTGAATTATCTATCCTTAATTTTATGGACATGCGCGATAATAGCGCTGCACATGACATGCTGGGATGCTGGCACATGACATGCTGGGATGCTGGCACATGACATGCTGGGATGCTGGCACATGACATGCTGGGATGCTGGCACTTGACATGCTGGGATGCTGGCACATGACATGCTAACCAAGCAACTTTGGTTGACCACAATATTCAACGTTGAATTGAATTCGAAGTTTCGATTGAATTCAAAATTGAAATTCAGTTGACGTGATAAAGTTGCCCGCACTTCAACATGCTGAGAAGAATAAAGTTGATTGTAATTCAGCAATTCAAGCAGACAAAGTTCACCACAATTCAACGTATTAACACTAATCAATTTGTGCATGATTGAAAGCAATATCACGAATTCCAGTAGAGGAATTCATCAGGTTTTCGCATGAGACCTTGACCCTTACCCGGCGCCCCTTAAGTCACGAATAAGGAGGACCAATGGACGGCATTACCACTAATGGCCGCTGCAGAATACACGAACCAAAGGAACGGCCACGAAGTTTCGTGACAAGGCAGTAAACGCAAGACGATCAAGGCCACTAATTAAATTTCACCAATGTCTATGCATTTTGAAAAATTAGCATTAAATTACAGCTTAGCTAATGCTTGATAAATAATTGTTCTGGTATCACATCTAAAACAGTCATAAAATTACACGACGCTAGGATTGACGTGCTATAGAATTGTTAGTTTTATCATATTAATTTTTTGTTGTTTTGCATGTTAATTATTCGCTTGGTATCACAGTTCTAAATAAAAATGATCAAGGTAATATCTCTAGGTATCACACTAACAGCATTTCTATACGATTGCTTCAATCAGGTCGAATATTCATCACAACATACAAAATACATGACAATTTCAAGCGGCACATTGAGCAGCATTGTATCAATTGTATTGTATAGGCAGCTGCGGGACCGGCATAATGGGGACCTTGACACTGCGGTGACCGTTGGGGGCTGTGAGTGTCGTGAGTTTCGTGAGTGTTGTGAGTGTTGTGAGTGTCGTGAGTGTCGTGAGTGTTGTGAGTGTAATGGTCATTGTGAGTGTTGTGAGTGTCGTGAGTGTAATGGGTATTGTGAGTGTTGTGGGTGTAATGGGTATTGTGAGTGTTGTGAGTGTAATGGGTGTTGTGAGTGTTGTGAGTGTAATGGGTATTGTGAGTGTTGTGAGTGTAATGAGTATTGTGAGTATTGTGAGTGTAATGGGTATTGTGAGTGTCGTGAGTGTAATGGGTATTGTGAGTGTTGTGAGTGTAATGAGTAATGTGAGTGTCGTGAGTGTAATGGGTATTGTGAGTGTTGTGAGTGTAATGGGTATTGTGAGTGTTGTGAGTGTAATGGGTATTGTGAGTGTTGTGAGTGTAATGAGTAATGTGAGTGTCGTGAGTGTAATGGGTATTGTGAGTGTCGTGAGTGTAATGGGTATTGTGAGTGTTGTGAGTGTAATGGGTATTGTGAGTATTGTGAGTGTAATGGGTATTGTGAGTGTTGTGAGTGTAATGGGTAGTATGAGTGTCGTGAGTGTAATGGGTATTGTGAGTGTCGTGAGTGTCGTGAGTGTTGTGAGTGTTGTGAGTGTAACGGGTATTGTGAGTGACGTGAGTGTAATGGGTATTGTGAGTGTTGTGAGTGTAATGGGTATTGTGAGTGTTGTGAGTGTAATGGGTATTGTGAGTGTTGTGAGTGTAATGGGTATTGTGAGTGTCGTGAGTGTAATGGGTATTGTGAGTGTTGTGAGTGTAATGGGTATTGT
>NW_025945219.1:13160-13871 GCF_000764305.2 Hyalella azteca | reverse complement strand
TGTTGGGGCGCGTATCCAGGATACTTATCGTGTCGGGATATTGTATATAGGGGCTGTTGGGACGCGTATCCAGGATACTTATCGTGTCGGGATATTGCTTGCACATGAAAATTTGTTCCTAATGAGAGAATAGGAAAAAACTGGATGGACTGATTGAATTAAATTTAAAATTTTAAAAATTGATCTATAGAAATTATGAAATTAGGGTAAAATAGTTGACAAATATCTTCGATGTAAAATGTGGGTTTGAAGGTGTACATATTTAATTGGCATATATGAGCTTTATAATTATTTATTTTAAATGGATTTAGATACCACGGAAATTACCAAACGTTGAATAACAGTATTCTAATATTATCGGAATTTGCAATCCCAATAATAATATGCATGTTTTTAATACAATATTATACATTATAACATATATATCAGTGGGTTGCAATCTCATGTCATCGGCTGCTCTTCATATTCATGCCAGGGGGAGTATAATAAGAGTACTCATAAAAGTTTTAAGAGTGTACTCTTAAAACTTTGCAGCCGAAACTTTAAAAACGAAACTTTGATCCGAGCTACTGGACAGAGTTGTAATTACGTACGATTGCCTTCATCAATAAACCGTCGTACTGCCTTGTGCTACCATCACCCCACCACTACCATCACCCCACCACTACCATCACCCCACCACTACCATCACCCCACCACTACCATCACCCC
>NW_025945219.1:0-12805 GCF_000764305.2 Hyalella azteca | reverse complement strand
ACCCCACCCACTACCATCACCTCACCACTACCATCACCCCACCACTACCATCACCCCACAAAGCGTTATTACTTGAAAATCGAACAATAATTAATCTTAGTGACTTCTGACGACACGTGGCGCGGGTGGCATTGGCATGTGGCATTAGCACGTGCCATTGGCACGTGGCAGGGTGGCGGCCGTTTAGTTTAATGGCTTCTTGCCATTATTGGTCCATTTAATAACACATGAGGTCAGCGCCAGGGCGTAGGGTCTCATGGCAACGCTGGCAACATTGCCGATGTTACAGAAAATCTAAGTTATTTGTACTGTCCATGTACATGAGAAATTGTGATATTTCTCTATTCATATCATTAGGTTATAACAAGCACCCCAAACTCTCAACTTTTAAGTTTAAATATATAACCTTATGATGAGTTCGGGACTTCCTAGTCCCCGGTCACGCTGATGCGCCGCCTTCGTCGTCCTCCGTCTCCGAGTCGTCGTCGGTTGTAACGTTGGACGTGTTCCGTCTATTTGCCCTCATTTGGGCCAGCTGATGCAAGATGATGTTGCTTGTCACTTGCTGTTTACTTTTAATTGACAATATTTCCAATAAATTATTAATATTATTCATAATCCTGCATTTGAGTTTCTACTTGTCAGATAAGAAATACAAAATAGATTAGTTCAGTAAATGCCCACTCCTCCGTGCTAGTTTTATTTAAACAAGTTTATTATTAGTGTACTACTATTTTATTGTTATAACTTATATCGGCTGGTCAAATTTGTGGCCACAAATCTTATTGAGTTTTAGCTCGGTAAATTAAAACTTTTTACTTGGCAGATTAAAAATACATAATAGATTAGTTCAATATATGCACACTCCTGAAAAGAAAGTTTTATTTATATAAGTATATTAACAGTGCACTAGTATCTATATTGTTATAACTTTGTAAGTTTTCTCCATAAATATTAGTAGAGAACGAATATTTAAAATCAAATTCTTTGTTTGATTTGTCGCGTTGGTTTATTATTTTTTCAGGTTTGATAGTAGAACCGCTAATGGGTGATGTGATGGTGATGTGATGGGTGATGTGATGGGTGATGTGATGGGTGATGTGATGGTAAGCGACGAATTTAGGGTCAGCTCGATTGATTTTGCTAAGGGAGAAATTGATGAATTATAGCTCGTTCTCGTTGATAAATTTATGATCAATAATACCTTGATTGATGGAAGAATTTTGCTCTGAACAACTGAACTTAATTGCCTTACAAATGTTTTTACTGACGAAAATCGAAGCTAAAACTTTAAGAATGAAATTTACAGGGAAAAAGTGAATTCCAAATCTTCATGAATAAATTTTCTTTATAATAAGTGAATTAAAACGCTTTCTGTATTAAATTCGGCCACAACGAACGAATTGAAATGACTAATTTCACAGCTTGTGTCAGAAGTTCGATGTTTTAGTAAGTAATGCCAATGAAAAATCTCTATGATAAACTTCGCTGATAAATACTAATGTGCAATCCCGCCGATAAATCCCTCTGACGAAAGCCGGTGATTAATCCCACTGTATAATCTCGCTGGAAAATCCCACTGTGCCTGGTAAATAAAATTATATAATCCCGCTGATAAATCCTCTGACAAAAATCGGTGGTTAATTCCACTGTATAATGTCGCTGAAAAATACCACTGGATAATCCCGCTGAAAAACTCCACTGTATTGTCCCGCAGAAAAATCCCACTGTATAATCCCGCTGTATAATGCGGGATTATACAGTGGGATATACAGTATAATATAATAATCTCACTGTAATCTCGCAAAATTATATAATCCCTCTGCTAAATCCATGTGATGAATCCCGATACAAATACCAATTCAAATCTCCGCTGATAAATCCCTCTGATAAGCACCGCTAGTAAATCCCTCTGATAACCCCCGATGATAAATCCCACTGTTTTACTCCGCTGATTGCGGTCACCAATCAACGTACAGCTTGGTGATTTGGTCAATCATTGATGGTTCCTCAATAGGCAATCCCACTGCATGGCACTCAACCTACACTCGCGTGACTGATTGCTACAGTCCGCAATGATTGCTTTATAGCGGCTGGGACATGTGCCAATTCCAGTCTATAATAACTATATGATTAATTACATAATTTATGATATAGTGGAAAGTGTATATAATAATCATAAGAAATAAATACAATCATTATAATATAATGGGAAGTGTAAGCACCAAGTCCATTGAAAACATTATTTGCTGATATAAAATTAAAAGTAAATATGTAAGATCATTGCACCTAGCAATATATTTGATTAAATAAGTTTCCCCTGTTTTCCGTCAAATTTCAGTCTTTCTTCTGCATGAAACCACTACAAAACTCCACGGTTCATTGTACAAACATTTGAATTACTCACCTTGTGATGCAGTAGCAGAAACGAAGAAAACATTGCATTCTAAATCTGCAATCACCCCGAGTCCTGTTACCTAGCAATTTGCAGATTGTTCAATCAAACTTGAGACAACGACAACAGCACCAACCACCCTCGACACAAGCCAGTCGGCTACTGAGGATGACTACGTCTGGCAGGCGACGCCAGGTATTGCGCACCTGGATCCCGTTGAGCAGCAGTGCGAAATGAATAACGAAAACAATACACCCCTAAGATAATTTTTAATTTACTTGAAATTGTAAGGAAGTTTTTAATCTGCTACAAAATAAGTAAAGTAAAGATTTAGAACCCAAGGATTATTTAATCATTTATTAGAAGAAATTTAAGTTTGGATCTCCTTAATTGGTACTTCTTCGTCCACGGGAAGTGACGGAAGTTTATTCATGGTAAATAATGGTTCTTCATCCAAAGAGTAAGTTAGGTGGCAAGACCAGGCTCGAGAATTTTGATGAACTGGACATCAAAATTTGTAATCTTCAGAATAATTAGATCCAGGTAAGGGTCGGGATAGGCAACAGGCGTCGCAAAGTTTATACTGATGAAGAAATTAAACAAGATCATAGCATTTGTAGACCCGGCGTCCACAAAGCTTGATAAATACAATTATTAGGGCAATATATAACAAAATTAAATCGTATAAGAGTAATGGCACACACCTAAATATATTCGGGATTCAATGTGGAACCGTAGTCACAACTGCTAGGCTTAACTCGTTGACTACGATTGCTTCATCTTGTACTATTATTTCATTTTTGTACCGTTTTTAAACAGTTTTGCCAGACTGTCATTTTTTCCGTACAAATTCGGTGATTTAGTTTTTTTAATTGCGTTGGCCGGCTAAAATTTATGATAGGGGTGCTTCCTAATTAAATTTTAAATACTACAAAAAGAAAATAAATGGAATTTTTATAGCAGAAGCTACAAATAAACTAGTATATATTGAGTTATCGGCTTTTTTTTTGGCCTGTTTTGTTCTCGGATTTGGCCGATTTTAGGTAACCTTAATTATGTATCACTACGTCCTGGAGAAATACATATTTCGTGGTACGCATATGAACCACTTCGTAGTCAACGTGTTAAGGAATGGAACCCTAACGAAAGAGGAGTGTAAAGTAGGATGAAGGCTCACCAGAAAGGGCAGGCAGGACAGTAGGAGGTTCAAATGCACGGGAAAAAGTTAGAGGAGGAATGAAACCCTAAACCTCCATCTACCTATACTAGACCCTAAGCAAATGACCATAGTTAATTTATCCACCTTAAACGTCCCAAATGGAGGTTATCACAAACGTAAATTATGGTGAGCCTAAGATAAATCCTACCTAGTTGATACGCAAGTACTAAATAGCTAAATGAATCCTGCTAGAGATCACATTCACATACCTAGATAATACACGAGTAATAAATAGTTAAATATATCCTGCTAGAAACCACATTCACACAAAATTATAAGACAGTAGAATAATAATCTTCGCAAGGAGCCTGTGGTCGCTGAAGATGCGTAGTCCAATACACAGGTCGCAGGTAAGATTAGAGATGTTGCTAGGTCGGCTGCCGGTACAAATCTAAGCTAATCTGGAGGTGCACTACCTCGTCACCTGGGCAACAAGTGAAGGCAGCAATGCATCCGAAAGTGGTAATTTCTTACAATATATATCAGAATTCTTATAGTCTCCAGATTTTTATATATATGTATGTATTTATTATTCATTTGATCTTTTAATTTCTAATTTTTAGAAGTATCCTGGATACGCGCCTCAACAGCCCCTATGTACAACATCCCGACACGATAAGTATCCTGGATACGCGCCTCAACAGCCCCTATATACAATATCCCGACACGATAAGTATCCTGGATACGAGCCCCAACAGCCCCTATATACAATATCCCGACACGATAAGTATCCTGGATACGAGCCCCAACAGCCCCTACATACAATGGCCCGTATGCTAAAAAAGCACTAGCACTACGAAGTAGCACTACGCACTACAATCCGTAGTGCGACATGGAACACTACGGTTGGCATGCTAAATAGGCACTAGCACTATGACGTAGCACTACGCACTACAAGCCATAGTGCGGCATGGAACACTACGGTTGGCATGCTAAATAGGCACTAGCACTATGAAGTAGCACTTGTCTCTTATACACATCTAGATGTGTATAAGAGACAGGTAAAGGCCTAAATAATAGCCGGGATTTTTGTACGGGAATCATAAAGAAGGCTTCCAGGCTTTCAATATGGGGGAAACTTGGTTGAAAAGACGCCATTGATGCGATGACCGCTTGCTTTTGTAGGGCAATCCTGAGCAAAAAGTTCGGAGCAGCACTCACATGCGTGCACCCTATAGCGCCTGTCTCTTATACACATCTAGATGTGTATAAGAGACAGCTCTCCCTCCCCCTGCATTGTCTCCCTACGAGACTCTCCCTCCCCCTGCATTGTCTTCCTACGAGACTCTCCCTCCCCCTGCATTGTGTCCCTACGAGACTCTCTCTCCCCCTGCCTTGTGTCTCCCAACGAGACTCTCCCTCCCCCTGCATTGTGTCTCCCCTGTCTCTTATACACATCTTAATATCCTCGGGCAATCTATTGATGTCGAAAATTACATTATGTATTATGCTCCTACAAATTTAGAATTCGTAAGTAGAATCGTACATTGTACGAAATTTATAATTCGTAAGTAGAATAGTTCGTATACATTGTATTATGATAAATGTATACAGTAATCGTATAAATATTTTCATCTCATGGTCATACGATTATGTTGCAATTGTAAATTGTATTCGTTAGTTACACTATTTGTGACAAGTCTTGGCGTAACTTCAGTTTGATTTACTAAAACGTATGAATTTCTCACGTGTATCTGAGCTATACNTGATGCGTGATTCCAGATGTGATGCGTGATTCCAGAAGTGATGCGTGATTCCAGATGGTATGCGTTATTCCAGATGTGATGCGGGATTCCAGATGTGATGCGTGATTCCAGATGTGATGCGTGATTCCAGATGTGATGCGCGATTCCAGAAGTGATGCGTGATTACAGATGGTATGCGAGATTCCTGATGTGAACCGTTATTCCAGATGTGATGCGTAAATGTGTCGTCTCAAAATTATATCGTTTCAAAAATGAACAAGCTTATCCGGACAGAATAACATTTAATATTAGATTTTGTGGTATTTTTTCATGCATAGAAAATGTGTGTCTGACCGCCAGTTGGAGAAATGAAACGTATACCAGAACCAGAAAACCCTTATATTGTGCCATCTTAATTATACGTTTACAAATTAAGATTGATTAAAATTTCTCATTTTCGTTATAGGACGAAGAATCAATGCAAATATGACGAATATTATTTTTTCAAACTCTATGAAATTTTTTAGAACGAAAACTTTATGTAAAACAACATTAAGTTTTTATATCAATGAATTATAAAACTAACAATGTTATCTAATTGCTACAATACTTGCGACTGGGGACAATGTCATGAACAAATGTGTTCTCGTTAGCAAAAAGGGATCACGAATAACTTAATATCAATATCAATAACACTAAATATCAATACAAATCAATAAATCAAAATCAATGATCAATCATAAAATGAGTTTAACGTCCATAAGTAAGCTTAGCACTAAAATTTTTACGTCTCAATCAATGTTTATATGTTAAGAGGCAGGGGCAGGAAAGTTAGTGGGCCGCAATGTACGGATACTACACTGGTTACCACGGTAATCAAATAGTTGTTTCGGTAATCGGCATGATCAATGATTGTCCTTGATACTGCCCTGATGAGAGAGAAGTTGTTGGATATTGCTCCTCAACTCGGCCACCTCATCAGTCAACTTTGCCAGCTGAAGAGCCTCTTCAGAAGCTTTCTTATTTCCCTCTTGAAACATCCCAGAACAAACATACATTGAAAAATGCTTCTTGCGTTCGTACAGTTTAAGAGAAGACGCAAATTTCCTACGTAGTTTAGGCGCGCACTCGTCAATGAGGAGGTGAATATGGAGATGAGCGATGGCTCGATTCAGCTGCTCTTCTTTCCTGAGTTCATAAAGCTCTTCAGCGGGGCCCCCGATAGCGAAATTCATTACGATGCCACCTATGCAGACAATGAACACGAGAAACAAGACGTTTGCCAAGATTTCGTACCTGACTGGATTGCTATCACTCACGAATGTATCATCATAATCGA
This sequence comes from Hyalella azteca, assembly GCF_000764305.2. Classification (NCBI taxonomy): domain Eukaryota; kingdom Metazoa; phylum Arthropoda; class Malacostraca; order Amphipoda; family Hyalellidae; genus Hyalella; species Hyalella azteca. The sequence goes on along the minus strand of NW_025945219.1, from coordinate 6,167 downwards.
GATCGCCGAGCATGAGCGTGATGGTCTTCACGAAGGCGATGGGTATGCTGCTGAACGCCCTGTTATTCATCAACAAAAAATGGAAACATAACGCGAATGACAACAAAAAGAGAATCAGAGGCACAAGAGCTACTGTGTAGTGTAAAAATTGCTTTGGATCTCCAGGTAAGAATCCAGAGTAGCGAGGAATCTTGTTGAGAGTGAGCACCACGTGGACGCTGACTTGCAGCACCGCCAGAACCCCCATCCGCCACACCGTTGTCTGCAGGACGACAGGGGATCGTTAGAAATGGAATTACGGAGGATGGAGTTAGAATGCGGCGATTTAGGGATAGAGTGTACTGATAATGAGGGGCTCAGAGAATGGGGTCAGAGTGTGGTGACACGATGGAAAGAGTTTATTTGATAATCAATAAAAATTAATGGCGGTAAGATTTTATTCATGACATAGTTTTAAAAGATATTTTTATATTTATAGAGGTATAAATAACCCGGTATATAAAAATATTGAGAAATAAAATAAAATTAGGCGAATTAGGAATTATTACAATTAATAAGAAGATACACAAAATATTAAAGCAAAATAAATTAGTATTAGAAAACGTTTTTACAATACATAAAGAATAAAATAAGACGTTTTCACAGACCTGTCGGCATCCCAGCCTCCAATCGCAGGCGCTGAAGGCCAGCAGGAGGACCGCCAGAGACACAAACCGCAGCACGCGGCTGGCCCCGTGAACGTCTGCCATCGTCTTCGTCGTCTGCATCAAAAATAATTATATAAATTAATACCACTGGGCCCTTTCTTGGCACGTAAAACATACCATTATATTCCTGTAAAATTTATGGTATATAGTATTCCGACAGTACACAGTAAAAAGATGTAGTTTTGGGTCAGGGTTTGTTTTAATGTATGGTTTCCAGCTCAGTGATTCTCTCTCTGGTGTATAGTTTAATGTATGGTTTCCAGCTCAGTGATTCTCTCTCTGGTGTATAGTTTTATGAATGGTTTCCAGCTCAGTGATTATATAAACGTCGAAATCTTTTTATAAAAAAAACATAAAAAATAGAAGATTCCATAACCGCAAATCAATTACTAATGATGTTTACAACATTGCTGTTAAATGTGTCGATTATGATGGTGATGAGTGCAGGTGATTACCAATTTATCACCTCGATACTTGAGGTTAATTAGCTTAGTATTTAATTTTGTTTGAATTAAGAAGTGTGGTTATAATAGAATGCCTTTAGACATGAATCTTGTTTTCGAATGATGAAAAAAACGTAACAGTTTAAGATTTTCACACCACTAGAATAGATATTTTCAGCACATTAGGTCAGCACCTAGCAACTGAAGTTCATTGCAAAACTTCCCTGCAACTAAAATTCACTGCAAACAATACACATTAACTAAAGTTAACTTTCAATCATTCGTGGAGGTCACCAGGCCGTTATATTATATATGCACACTCCAAGGATTGCAATAAAAGATTAAAGGCCAACCAAATGCGCGTTCGGAACTGATCCTAAAGCTATGTGCCTTCGCTTCAGTTCGCGACCAACAATCTGAATATCTTACAAATTACTCACGGTATTGTTTAGGGGCACAACTCATGGCGCCAACCAAGGGCACCACCAAATTTATTTCGATATTCATTTGACAACTACCTTAGTTTCCTTTGTATTTGTTTGGGACGTAGCAGTCCCAGGCCACGATGGATCGCCGCCGCCACTCTAGTTGTCACCCACCACACTAGTTGACAACCACCTACTAGTTGGCACGAATTACGCTAGTTGGGACCCATCACTCTAGCTGACACCCACCACACTAGTTGCCATCCTCCACTCTAGCTGACACCCACCACACTAGTTGCCATCATCCACACTAGTTGATACCCACCACACTAGTTGACACACACCACACTAGTTGCCATCCTCCACTCTAGCTGACACCCACCACACTAGTTGCCATCATCCACACTAGTTGACACCCACCACACTAGTTGACACACACCACACTAGTTGACACACACCACACTAGTTGCCATTCTCCACTATAGTCGACATCTACACTGTGATTTAAACCCACCACACCAGTTGCCATCATCTAGTTAATACCCGTCACACTAGTTACCAATCACCACACCAGTTGTCTCCCACCATACCAGTTGCCAACATCTAGTTAACACCCACCACACCAGTTGCCACCATCTAGTTAACACCCACCACACCAGTTGCCACCATCTAGTTAACACCCTCCACACCAGTTGCCACCATCTAGTTAACACCACAACACCAGTTGCCACCAACTAGNATAACATTAGGGTGATGCAGGTAGGAATAGCATTAGGGTGGTGCAGTTAGGAACAGCGTTAGAGTGGTGCTGGTAGGAATAGCGTGAGGGAGGTGCAGGTAAGAAATACCGTGTAATAATTCAAGGTGTAGTACTAGTAGTAGTGTATATTGGAAGGAGAATTCTTATTATACTTAACAGAAACATGAAATTACGTCTACAGAGAGACAAAGAAGATGTGCTCAGTCGGTAATGATCATGCCATACATGCCATATTAGAAAGTTAAAATCAATGAATAATTATTGATGGCGTTTGAAATGCGAAATCTTCAAAAAGAGGCGGAATATTTCAAGAAGTAAATATTATTATACTGCATTAGAATTAAAAGGCAGGTCACAGCCCATCCTAGAGTTTCATCAGAGTTAAATAATGCATGATACTTTAATGACGAACCAAGTGCAGGATAGTAGCAGTGTGGCGCAGACGGCAGTTAAGAAGTCGAGGAACAGGTAGGGATACAGGATTTTTCGGGCGTAGTTAAACTTGTTCAGGAGCCACGACCTGGGAAAACCAATGAAAGGAATGCTTTAAAGTTCAGATTCATAGCATTTTAGAGTGAAATTACGTGAATCTCATTGGGTACAGACAATAAAAAAAGCCATTACGAATGACACTGTGTTTGTGTATGGTGCTGAACTTACATTACTGTACAATTTGTAGAAAGCAGCAGCGCTAGGTAAAAGAGTCTCTTTAGTACATATGAAAAAATTAGTTGGCGAATCGCCTGTGACAGAAAAGTATTTATGAACTTGATTTTATAAATGTCGATTAGCAAAGCTTCATTTATTTTCTCTCAAATTCTGAGTTCGAAAAAGTATAAATTCAAAATAAAAGAGCCGAATAACTGGCTATTGACGTGTGATATGTTATACGACGTGTGTGATGTGGAGATAGGTATGATTTTGAAAAGCGGTGTTAGCGTTGATTAGGTTGTTTGACCTGTCGTCAATTCTTAACATCGCAGAATATTCACAAATGGTTGCGGGAACACTTAACTTGATACTTCAAATTTATTTTACTTGACTGCCCGGCCACCTTGCCGATTTGGCCAAAACTGTAGCAGGTAGTTGAGATCGAACCCACCACTCACTGCTCCAGTCTAGGTACTCTGAATTGTAAGCACTGGGCCACCCTTACTTCGAGACCATTACATAAATTGAGTTCACTGCAATTTACTGCAAAGAGGGGCACAGTCGTAGGCTCTGCGTCCCTTACACATTCACCCCTTTTGAGTGTAATTGAGCAAACTTATTTAATACGCAACGAATGGTAAGCGCATCTTTCATTCTTACTGGGTTAATTTGTGGCGTAGTACTCGGCCGTGATCTTGTTGGCGAGCCTCAACTGCTTTCTGAAGAGGATGGTCTTTGTACCAGCTAATGCCGCTAAATTCTTGTACATTTGATTCCAGTTTGTTTGAATTCTTTTCCTCATTCGCATCCTTTTTGCCGTAAAGGCCACAAGATAAGCGAACAAGCCATGAGTTTTCCTTCTCAACGCTTGATGATCCACGCCTCTCAGGAGGATGATTCGTCTCAGTAGTACCATTAAGATCATGGCTGTCGTCATTGGTTTTGTTCAACAATTCAGAATTTTCAGTAGAATTCAGTGGGTCATTCGCTTCGACGACGTCACTTTGGTCGAGTGGCGTTGAAACATTGCAAGCGTTGGAACTGGTTTCATGTTCGGGTGTTGATCTCTCTTGCATTATCTCGCTGAACGGAGACATAACTTTTGAATCTGAATAGCAGAGGAGTAAGTTAAAAATAAGAAGAATGTCGGTTTATCTGCGAGATTATTCTCCCAAAAACCTATATGTTAGGTAGCTTTGAAAATTTGATTATTTGGCATATAAAGCAAGCATTAAGGACAATAATCGCAGTCTTGGTCTATCGAACAGATGATTGAATTTCAAGTTTTATATTTTTACTGCCGAATTTTTTAATTCTAATAGCAAAATTGGCATGGATCGGAGCAGTTGGTGAAAACGGGCTTGGATCATTTCATGAAATATCGGATCATTTGGTGACTTTTAGACACAAAATACTTTCATTCAATCTCTTTTCTCTCCCTTCTTGGGCGTCCTGGGCGTTTGTTTGTTCGTTTTTCTGCCCCTTCCTGGCCGTTTTCTTTGCATGCTGCTAGGAGTAGCTTAACGCATTCCTCTGAGCCGTATTGCGCGGCGAAGTGGAGGGGAGTATATTTATGGCTAGTTAATATTCTTGGGTCTCCTTCTTTCTCGAGCAAAATTTTCATGATTTCAGGACGTCGTTCGACCGCCGCAGAATGCATTGCTGTAATCGATTTTTCGTTCTTTTTATGTATAATTTCTTCAGTAAGAAAATCTTTAACGCTCGAACACAGCTTTGTGCGCTCGTATTTGATCATATAATGTAATGGAGTATCACCTTTCTTGTCCGTTTCTAAGAGCGTCTGTGGAAATTTTTCAATAATTGATTGAGAACATTTGTCATATTTCTTTTCTATGGTCAAGTGTAGGGCAGTTTTACCACTTCTGCTCTTAACTGAGAGAGTCTTATATTCAACAACCTGCAAAATTTGTTTCAATAGAACAGTAAAGCTTTTTTTGTGCTCTTTGGCGGGCTTTTGCTCGCTGTTATTGGAGTCGGTGAGGTACTGGTCCTGAAACTTCTTCAGTTGTTGTAAGTCGTCGCATTCTATTGCGTCTGCAAGGCTCATGACGTTTTCTTCTGTTTGTCTGAAGAATGAAATGGAATGTAATAATTTAAGTTCAAACTCGGTGATTTAGTAATAATCTAAGAGAGTTTTGAATTTCCAATTTCATAGAAAATTTCCAAGACTATAAAAACTTTTTTGAGTAAGTGGTAGGTTAAATTTTTCTGATTTTAATATGATTTAATTGTTAATTTGATAATGCCTCAGACGCGTTTGAGAATCAGATAATTTAATTATAAATTCTTGTTTATTCTAAACCACGTTTAAGCAATACGTGGCCTGAAAAGCTAACAGCTCAAATTTATTTCTGAACGGATATATAAAGTCGCCGAAATATCATCAAGAAGAATTACTCGACTCACAGAGAGAACATTCCCCTCCAAGCAAATAAAGTTGGAAAAACGTGGATTAACAGTTGATATCGTCGAAACAACGTTTAACTAATGCTATTTCAGCGTCATATTCCGGGTGGGATATTACACTTATTCTCACCTGTCCGGCGGCGAGAGGACGTCGCCGGGACTGCTGGTGAGAGGCGTGATCTCCATCTCGATAATCGTCTCACCAGCCGATTCCACATTATTGCTCATATTGAGCTATTTTACGCTGAATCTGTTTATTATTCAAACTAAGATGTTAATACCTTATTCACGTTAACACAAAATATCATGAAGATATCGAGATATAAATAAATGTAAAAGGCTAACGCATTAAAGCAGCCCCGGATGGAAAAGAAAATGAACAAGACCGTCAACAAATTCAGTGAAAAATTGTGAAGAGGTACAAAAAATTTTCTTCTCTTAACAATATTCTATGGAGATATTTGAAATAATAACAAAATTCTTTTTTTAACCAATCATCATTTTGTTAATACGAAATCATTTGTATTACACTTTGACCACATCAGTCAAGTTCATGGGTGAGAGCACTTATACAGTAGAACCACGGTTAGCGAAGGCCTCGGTTAACACGTTGACTACGTATTGGTACATATGCGTACCACGAAATGTATTTCTCCAGGAGTTAGTGGTACATAATTCAGGTTGCCTAAAATCGGCCAAATCCGAGAACAAAAAAGGCCAAAAAAGGCCGATAATTCAATGTATACTAGTTTAT
>NW_025945218.1:0-58943 GCF_000764305.2 Hyalella azteca | reverse complement strand
GGTCAGCACGCATTGCCATGAGTGCGGCCACTCGATGTTAGGTCAGCGCGCATTGCCATGAGTGCGGCCACTCGATGTTAGGTCAGCACGCATTGCCATGAGTGCTGCCACTCAATGTTAGGTCAGCACGCATTGCCATGGGGCGGCCACTCGATGTTAGGTCAGCATGCATTGCCAAAAGTGCGGCCACTCGATGTTAGGTCAGCACGCATTGCCATATGAGTGGGGCCACTCGATGTTAGGTCAGCACGCATTGCCATGAGTGGGGCCACTCGATTTTAGGTCAGCACGCATTGCCATGAGTGCTGCCGCTCGATGTTAGGTCAGCACGCATTACCATGAGTGCGGCCACTCGATGTTAGGTCAGCACGCATTGCCATGAGTGCGGCCACTCGATGTTAGGTCAGCACTCATTGCTATGAGTGCTGCCACTCGATGTTAGGTAAACACTATTCATTAGCTTGAAATTTTCATTACTGTCAACTTTTGATCAATTTCTGATGCTATCTCGTGCTATACACTCGTCACCGAATTTTATTTATGTGCTTAATTTACTGCTTCGTTGTAAGTAATCTATTTGCATGTTTACATGAATAATTCAGATGAGTAGGGGTGGGTGGCCCAGTGGTTAAAGTTCAGAGTACCAAGATTGACGCACTAGAGAGGCGCGGGTTCGATCCCAGCTCAGTGCGCCAGTTTCTGGTCAGAATCGGCAAGGAGGCCGGGCGGTTAAGCACAGCAGAATATTGTAGCAGTGCGTTGCGGGTTCAAGACATCAAAATGCTGTGAATGTTCTGCGATGTTAAGAATCGGCGACAGGCCTACGGCCTAATAAACGCTGAAACCGCTATTATTATGAGTAACCCACTGAGCGTCCATCCTTGCCCTGATGATTCACATGACGTCCACAACAGGCATTGCTTAGTAACCTGGCCCGCACCTTGTGACTGAATCGACATTTCTGCGAACTCACCGCGGACTCAAGCGCAACTATACGCAACTTTTGGGCAACTCAACCACTTATAGTCTTTAATTTCCCAACAGATTTGCATGAAATTCAGAATATACAAAATTATTTTTTAGCTATTTGCCGTGAAAGACATTAGGAAAGATTTTTACGTCATTACGTTTTTGATTCAAACAAAAAAAAAAAAAACGCAACGTTTGCTAAACTCAAGCAAGCTAAGGCCTTTAATTCTGAATTGAACTGCTTGAAATTAAGGCTATACCCAGCAGGCAATGTCAGGTTGAATCAACGTTGATTCAACGAAACTCACGACATTGAAATAACGTTGATTATTAGTTTGGAATGAAAATTGAAGCAACGTCATTTTTTCAACATCGTTCATTTCGATGTTGTTTCATCGTCGAAATCGTGTTAAATTCTGACTTAAAATCGCATATATGTATTCGCAATCTCATCGTTGGATGTCAACACGATTTAAACGTCGAAACAACGTCGAAATGTACGATGTTGAAAAAATGACGTTGCTTCAATTTTCATTCAAAAGTCCAAACTAATATTCAACGTTATTTTAATAACGTCGCGAGTTTCGTTGAATCAACGTTGATTCAACTTGACATTGCCTGCTGGGTAATTATTTATTAGCAATACGCCGCTATAGGAAATATTACAGATTACTGCAATTATTATTGAATTATTATTCAATACTGCAATTATTATTGAAACTAGACTTTCAAAAATGAGGTTAGGTTAGATTAAGCTAAGATAGTTTAGGTTAGGATTGGTTAATTTATGATAAGTTAGAGTATGAAGTAATAATAAAAAACTTCTACCAAACTAATCTGAACCTAACCTAGATAGACTAAAATAATCTAATGTTTGAAACTTTCATTTTAATCAAAATGAAATATCGCAAAAATCTATTATAACAATGATAATACATATAATCGCAGCGTATTACTACAAATTTGTTATGTTCTGAGTCTCAAGTAAATCTGATCGAAAACGAGGTGACGAAAAAAAATTTGTAATAATTCCTTTCGCGTCATATTGCAAATGAATAATTAGATTCTAAATTTCATTCAAATTCGTGGAGAATGGGGAACTTACGTGTAATTTAGCTGCGCAAAAGTTACATTTTGCGTTTGAGTTCGCGGGTGAGTTCGGAGAAGTGTCGATTCGGTCACCCTCCGCTCGACCTAAATTGTCTACGAACTAACCACGTTATTTATATCCACGACTTCCTGTACATGAAATAAGTCAGTTACAGTTATATTTAAATGGAACGCTCAGAAAAATTAATCATCGCTTATTCAAAATAAAATTATTCTGTAATTTGTTCTAAATTACATCTAAAACATAAGAGCTGCGTCTCATAAACTGTCTGAGAACCGAGTCCTTATACGATGAATTCTGACTCGCTAATTTCCACACGTCATAGCGCATTACTTCCTCTCCGTGTTCCACTAAAATAGTTTGATCTCAGAAGGAATCAATGATGTAGCTCGACTTAAAATTGGCATTGATTAAACTGAAATTGCCCTAGGTTAAGTTGAACTTACCCTGCATGGGTTAAGCTGAACTTACCCTTGGTTAAGCTGAACTTGCGTTAAACAAGTCCTCCTGGCTTAAATGGGCTCGCAGCGTTTAATTATCCATGTAACTCGCTATATAGCTGAATTTTTCAGTCATCAATGCCTCGGCTCTGCTATCAATAAAATCATTTATTACTGAAAATAGTCTTTCATTTTCTTCCGAACAGCCATGTGACCTTCATTAAATATTAGCGCCATAGTTACGCAGGCTTATTTCCTACAGTTATTTTATACCGATATTTTAATCGATTATATGGGGAAATTTGGACCAGCATCACAACTATTGTAACTGGCAATGAACAAAAAAGTTTTCTGTACGGCAAAATGAAGGGACAGAAAATTACAAATTTGGAACTTTGTACGTGCGCTCAGCAGCGGGCACTAGATTCACTGACAGTATCAAACAAGTCAAACAATTCAGTATTTAGGTTAATACTTTTTTATCGAATGTGATCGATATATAAGTAATTAGGAATCGATTGGTAAATAAATATTCAACATTATTTATAGGTAACTTGAATACTGACATTCAAATTAAATCTCCCGCGGCACCTGAGCCAAATGAAACCGTTGTATTTTACAGAAAAGTGTGGTACGTGACATACGTGCATCAAATAGACTGACGTCAGCATATCACTAAAATTCAGGCAATTCAGTTCAATCGATTTTATGATAATGCTATATGCCTTGAAAGAATCAATTAAAAGGCTTATTTCTTTCCGTACAGGTAACTTAAGTACTGACATTATTAATATACTTTCTGAGAGACCTGGAGTCACACGATAAAATGCTCACATAACTCCAACGGAATTGAAAACTTTTAAGCAAATTTCTAGGTACACCGTTTTGCCATGAGTAGAATTTATCGACGCCAATGCTCGTTGAAATTTAACTAATAAAGGAAAGTGTCCGATGCTTTTAGTTTGCAAATCACCCACTGCAGGGGCGTTTCTCCCGGCCGAGGTATATAGTGTTCGAAGCTTGATAGAAGTTCTGCGGCCATAATATCAGAATATAGTTACTAGTTCATAACTTCATCAGCCAATCAGTAACTGCTTTTCAAGCTAAACCCACCAATCACAGACGAGAAATTGGCTCATGCAGACCGCTATTTGTGTGCTTAGGCCCCTTCGTGTACATAAGCCTAACTGTCTAGTAAAGCTAGAAAATTCCACAACCAACGCATAGTGATTCCATTACACCAATTGCAGCAAAAGTTTATCGCAACTTTCCCGCCATCATTTTCAGAGTCAGAACTTTCATTTAAACGTTTATATTTTGATTCCAGGGCATGGCAGTGCATGGGTGATACTACGTTTTCATGGATGGGTGGATGATTAGAAATTGTTAGAGGCATAATAACGTAGCCTCGAATACAAACCGTGGCACAAGCGAGGCTTTTTTAAATGAGATTTTTATGTGACCATATTTGGTACATTGACCGGTACAGAGTTAAACTGTACAAAAAAAAAACGTGGTAATATAAACGGTAAACATTCACACGCCATCGGACGGGTGTGGAATCTGGTCGAGGAAAATATTAGGGAAATGTGACCAAAATATAGGTTTAGGAAGAAATAAAACGCTATTTACAGGTCTAAATTATTTTATTGTGGCATGTGCCGCGGTATTGACTACTACTTAATTCTGTTATTTATCGAGTTACATGGATGACCAAACGCTGAGAGCTCAGTTAGGCCTGGAGGATTTGTTCTAGGTAAGTTCAGTGTAGCCAAGTGCAGGTTCAGTTTAGCCAAGAGCAAGTTCAGTTTAGCCAAGTGCAAGTTCAGTTTAGCGAAGTGCAAGTTCAGTTTAGCCAAGTGCAAGTTCAGTTTAGCGAAGTGCAAGTTCAGTTTAGCCAAATGCAAGTTCAGTTTAGCCAAATGCAAGCTCAGTTTAGCCAAGTGCAAGCTCAGTTTAGCCAAGAGCAAGTTCAGTTTAGCCAAGTGCAAGTTCAGTTTAGCCAAGTGCAAGTTCAGTTTAGCCAAGTGCNAATTCTTCGTTAAGACTCGCTTTCCAAATTTTTTATGAGACTCAGCTCATATGTTTTAGATATAATTTAGAACAAATTACAGAATAATTTCATTTTAAATAAGTGATGATTAATTTCTCTGCGCGTTCCACTTAAATTTAGCTGTGACTTATTGCATGTATGGGAAGTTGTGGTTTTAAATAACGTGGTTAGTTCGTAGACATAATTTGCAACGAATTAGCAACCGCCCTGGCCTGCCTTTTAACAGTATTCTTTCGAAAAACCGTAATCGAAGGGACTTTGCCGGCTGACTGGAAAGAAGCCCAAGTGACACCCCTGTTCAAAAAAGGTGACAGAAGTAACCCCGTTAACTACGGTCCTGTCATCTGGATCAGACGGTTTCCACCCTAGATTGCTCAACGAATTAGCAACCGTCCTGGCCTGCCTTTTAACAGTATTCTTTCGAAAAACCGTAATCGAAGGGACTTTGCCGGCTGACTGGAAAGAAGCCCAAGTGACACCCCTGTTAAAAAAATGTGACATAAGTAACCCAGGTAACTACCGTCCTGTAAGTCTCACAAGTGTTGTTTGTAAGGTGATGGAATCGGTTGTGAGGGATAGAATTTCGATCACTTGACTGTTAGCCGTCTTCTATCAGACTGTCAGCATGGCTTTATTGCTGACAGATCATGCACCACTAATCTCCTGTCAACACTGAATAATTAGACTCGCCTGAAGGACGAAAGGGTGCCAGTGGATGCAGTGTACCTCAATTTTGCCATGGCATTTGATAGTGTTCCGCATGAGCGGCTGTTACGTAAAGTGAATTCTTTGCGAATAGAGGGAAATGTACTCCAATGTATCAGGAATTTCCTAGTAGGCAGAAGACAACGTGTCAGCTTTAACGGAACCGTATCAGACTGGGCAACTGTGCGCAGTGGCGTACCACAAGGAAGCGTTCTTGGGCCAGCTTTGTTGGTCGCCTTTATAAACGATCTACCAGAAGTAGTGTCAAGAGTGTGCTCCATGTATGCCGATGACACAAAAGTTTATACTACAGTTTAGGTTGCGTCAAATAAAATGCAATTGAAAAATGATTTTGATAGTTTAGTTGACTGGGCTGATGCGTGTCAGCTGCGTTTCAATGCTGACAGGTGTAAAGTACTTCACCTCGGCAAGAAAATGAACGGCAAGCTTACAGCATGACTAGACATGGTTGCAACGAGGGGGTTATGATTGGGAAGACTTGCGTGGAAAATGATCTTGGAGTTTGTGTCGACAAGGAGATAAAATTTTTTAGGCATACAGAAAGGCAAGTTAATAAATCCAATAAACTGCTTGGGTTTATCAGAAGCTCCTGCGAGTACCTAAATATAGAAATGATGAAGCTGTTCTTAACCTCTGTCGTGCGGCCTAACCTAGAGTTTAGAAACGTCGTGTGGTCACCGAGACTTGAAAAGCACAAAAATTTAGTAGAGAGTGTTCAAACACGTGCAACAAGGATAATTCCTGGCTTAAACGGCAAGTCTTATGAAGAAAGATTGAAGATAATGTAGCTTCCCAGTCTCCGTTATCGTCGCTTGCGTAGTGACCTAATTGAAGTATACAAGTATCCTTGTGGTTTGTACAAGGTCCCAGAAGGATTACTAGAATTTGAAACAAGAACCAACACTAGGGGCCACAGCTATAAACTAAAAAAAACTGCGGTGCAACTCATCCATGCGACAACACTTCTTCTCGCTTCGAGTCACCGACATGTGGAACAGCCTCCCTGAAGATATTGTTGACGCTCCGAGTATGAACGCGTTCAAGAACAGAGGTTGAGAAGATTTGATCAAAAGGACAGTCTATTCATGAAAAATACAAGAATCGGTGACAGGCCTATCCAGGCCTATTCTTCAAGGCCGAAGATATATACTAATTTAGGTCAGGTCGAGCAGAGGGTGAACGAATCGACACTTCTCCGAACTCGCAAGCGAACTCTAACGCAAAACGTAACAACTAAATCACACACAAGTCCCCAATTCTCCACGAATTTGCAAGTAATTCAGAATTTAATTAATTATTTGCAATGCGCCGCGAGAGAAATTATTACAGATTTTTTCGTCATTTCGTTTTCGATTCGAACGATAAGACGCAAAATTTGTTAAACTCAACCACTTACAAGTCGTTAAATTCTGAACAGATCTGCTGGAGATTCAGAACATAACTAATTGGTAGCAATACGCGGCGATTACATTTATTATCATTATAATAGATTTTTGCGATATTTCATTTTCGATTAAAACGAAACTTTCGAACAGTAGATTATATTAACTTATTTTGGTCAGGTTCGGATTGTTAGGTTAAGTTATTTATTATTATTTCATAATGATCTAATCAATTCTAAATTAACCTATCCTAACCTAACTTATCTTAACTTAACCTAACCTCATTTTTGTTTAAGTTTCGTTTCAACAAAAAATTGCAGAAATCTGTAATATTTCCTATATCGGCGTATTGCTAATTAATAATTAACTGTAGCCTGAATTTCAAGCAGTTCTATTCAGAATTAAAGGCCTTAGCTTGCATGAGTTTAGCAAAAGTTGCATTTTTTGTTTGACGGAAAAACTTAATGACGTAAAAATCTTTCCTAATGTCTTTCACGCCAAACAGCTAACAAATAATTTGTTATAATATGAATTTCATGCAAATCTGTTGGAAAATTGAAGACTATAAGTGGTTGAGTTGCCCAAAAGTTGCGTATAGTTGCGCTTGAGTCCGCGGTGAGTTCGCAGAAATGTCGATTCAGTCACAAGGTGCGGGCCAGGTTACTAAGCAATGCCTGTTGTGAGATTCATCATTAGTTGAATGCTGATGGCTCATCTATGCAGGAAAATTATATTCATGTAAATTCAAATTCGTTGATGCTTTCCGAAATATAAATGATCGGATGGAGAAATAGTTCTTGAGAGCATGTTCCGCTATGGAGAAATAGTTCTTGAGAGCATGTTCCGCTATCAGTTCTACGCATGAAAAATCTGAACACGAAAAATCTAAATTTAAATTGCCTGCCAATTGACGAAAATTAGATATGGCAGAGTGAAAAACGGTAAATGGAACAATTTCGGAAAGCAGAACAATGAATAAATAATCCTACCAATTCAATAGTGACGAGCTCACCACAAGAACGTTGTCTACATGCCCAAATAAAAATTAAGAGTGGAGCACCTATGTTTTTAGGATGGCTATTAGCGGACCTCATAGGTGGAGCAACTATGATTTATATATTGAATTAAGAGTGTCGTGCACCACCTATTCCACACCTATAACCTGCCGATGGCCCCCCTACCCGTAAAACTCATCTTCCACCAATAACTGCCCATATGACGTCGTGGATGAACTCAACGTGCTCACACTACATATATTTCAAGATGACAGATGATCAAAAAAGTTGAGTTTACTGCGTTTGACTGGATCGACAAGAAGTTGCCAAGTATGGGCTTAGTGGCGTTGGATGTGTACTCGTAAGACGCAAACGGTGCCATGCCATCCATGTAGGCCAACTGCTCGTAGCTGGAGAAGTTGCCTGTCGCCGGGGCGGTTCCAACACGAATGTCCAGATTTTGAAAAGTGTCTCCTCTACCGGGGACGGTGAAAGAGACCATCACTACGTTTCTCACCGCCACAGTTCGAGTCAAGTTGAAGACGATGTAAGGGTTATCCGTCTTTTTGGAATTGTAACATTCATCTGGATCTCCAGCGTAAACTCCGTCGAGTAAGTTGGAGGGGTTGCGGCGAATCTGCGCCGACGCCCGAGCAGTATTGGCATAAACCGAGATTCCAGATTGAGCTGTTAAAATATTCGCGGGATTTCGGTTGGTTTGACAATTATACTTTGGGCCTGGAACAAGTTCTTCGTTTAACGGCACGGCGAAAATGTTCAGTAGCCAACTTTCATCCAGCGATACCTCACACACTAGGCGATTTTTCCCCTTCCTCGATTCGCGGGCTGTCGCCGAGATCCATGACAATGGCACGGACGTCTTGCTGCTGTTATTGATTACTGCTTCGCTCACTCTTGTGAACTTCCAAGTCTTGTCGAGGCCGCAAACAATTGAGGCAAAAGCCAGCAGAAGCTGGAGGTGGGCAAACGTGGGCATCATTTATTGAAGGATTATTGAAAAATTTATCTGGGAGTTTTCTGGCAGTTGTCCGTTGCTGGCCACTGACGTTTCTCACAAGATTCTTCCTCGCAAAAAACCTGGAAGAAAAACCGAAAGGAATTTCAAAAGTAATGCTCAATATTGTTTTGAATCAGCCAAAGAAAATATTGACCTGATGCTATCAATATTTTTTGCCCTTCCCGTTTAATTTTAACTTTTATGCGGCCAGCTTCCCGATTGCCGTTCAATCGCTGATTTACGACCTTAAAGTTTCCCCATGTAACATAATTTTGGACATACCCCCTCACCCCCCCGTTTTTTGCACCGCATATGGCTTTGCTGATGCATCGCTTTTGACGGTTTTTATGCGCCGCATATCAGGCCAACGTTACCAAGAGATGAACTTGGATCCCCGGAACTCTAATCCTCGATCGGCCACTCCTCTTATTTTGGAGCTCCCTCCACTGCGCTACAGTGACCACAGTAAGAGTCAATTTTAAAATATAAGGTGCGCCCAATATGGGTTATAAATTTAATTTCAAACCTAATGTTGTTTCACCATGCACAATGAACTAATGGTGGTACTACTGCTCCCGAAAAAGTAGCCTTGCAACACTAAATCTCGAAAGTTAAAGAGGACTTCCTATATAGACTTAGCGAATTTTGAATGTTAACGCCACATATTTATTACAAAACACCACAAATAAATATTATTGACGGGTGGTCACAACATATCTTCCTCAAAACACGCCAAACTGAACTTCCTCTCAAAGCCAAACACTTCCCATCGCAAGTCTAAAACTGTAGACCAGTTTCATTACCATGGATGTCAATGGGAAGATTATGATCAAAACTCAGCAGGAGACTGCGCGGACATCTCAATAATCATAAGGGTACGCACACAGTGAAAGCAGGTTTGCCCGCGCGGGCAACCTGCCACAAGAATGAACATAGGATAATTAATAATGTAAGTGTTCACAGTGAAACCTGTACGAATAGGCTTCTGTATTCTATGGTTTCAGGCGCCAGCCTGAGCAGGTAACCAGCACGCTGGCAACCTGCTTTCACTGTGTGCGTACCCTAACGCACTAAACGCAGGCAATGCAGATTTAGGAAATAAGGAGGTACACTTAACATAGGCCACATTTCACGAAACATTAACTATCCACCCAGCTCAACGAGCCATAACAGACATAGGGTTCCGTGATATGATCAAAACCTTACAGAAGGTCTAGAAAATCGAACTTTAATAATACATCTAAAACTCCAGCCTTGCCCTCAACAAAAACATGCACATACTACCTGACAAACAGTATACAGTGTCTACCAGAATAGGCAACTACATTGATCCTTAACTACAACTCCACACAGGTCTCACCCAAGGAATTTGCCTCTATTCAATTCTCTACAGCTTCTACGCCCATCGACTTCCAATTGCAAAACCCGATATAGAATAAATTCCTCATCCTTTTTCCACCCTCATTACCCTTGCACACTTTATTTAGAATTTCCTTGTCTAAAACGCTAATTTTCCAAAATAAATTTCTATGATTCATCAGAACTTCACATTCCTGATTATGCGCACAGCTCTTTTTCGTCTCACCTGTCATTACCTTCTCTCCTCGTCTTCCCTGGCCACTCTATGTTTCTGACTGTTTTTTTAGGTGATGACTGATGGTCATCAACGGGTGAAATATTTAAATAATTATTAAATATTAGTAACGTATCATGGGTAAAATATTTTTGGTTTTATAGCATTGAGGTTTGAAAAATTTGCCAAATCCACCTGAGTAGCCACACGTCAGCCATTAGTCATCCGTAATCGTCATTCTTGCACGTTAGCTCACGAAACTAAAGTTCCTGAATCACGGCAAGTGCTCAGGCAAATTATAGATGATCTCGAGCAAGTTAGGCTCAACTTGATGCCGACACAAAAAAATTCTTTCAAATTACGTATTCGTGAGTAATAAAAAATAATATTGGCATTCATGGTCTGGCCGAACACTAGCTCAGATAACTTCTGCAGGTCGTGGAATACAGGCTACGCTGGAGTCGCGCTGCTCGAGGCTTGCTTGAGTGTCTGGTGCCATAAATTAAGTAAAGAAGAAGCAAGAGGTCGTCAGAACGGATCAGAAGATAAGGTAATAGAATAGAATCGAAGTGTCGGCATTGAAGAAATAGGCATATGTAATGACGAGGAAGGCGCTATATGCACACAATTAGATGCACACATTTTTAATTATTCGAAGTACTTTGTCTGGCTTTATTGCTATTTTTATGAGCGAGTTGCGGATAAAGTGTGCCAGTGTATTGGGGGTAAATGAGGGATGCTTACTCTGGTGGACACTGTAATACTTGAGAGGTATATAGTCTTTTACTGTTTCTGTAGGAAGCAAGGGAGTGAGATTGAAGTTAGGTGTGCCAGATATTGTGAAAGACTGTAGTAACTTGGCGGAACGCCATGTCTGCATGTGGTGCTTCGTTGTGCTAGGCGTATAGCTAATATTTCGTGGACAATTATATTCTGTGCATACCTCCGTGGATCCTAAAACTGTGTTGCTTGTGTTGCGTGCATCATGAATAGTGAGATATTTGCACTGTCTGCTGCTGAGTATTTGTCTAAAAGCTTCCCTTTGACGTCAGTTAATGAAACATGGTCTATAGTTTCGGACTCGGTGTTGAGAAGTATTTGGTTTTGGGAGAAAAATCAATTTGGCGCATTTAAATGATGATAGGTTTAAGCTCCTCATTAGAAATAGTTTATTATTGGTGATTTGTATTACTTAAAGTCGTTATCTTTCAAAATTCGCATTTACTTTTGATCGTCCTAGAGTCTAGACGTTTTGCAAGCAAGGATCAGGGAGAAACGTCAGCCGTCATCTCCAGGAACTGACAACTGTAAAAAAACAGACCTCATCAAATATTTGCAGTATCTAATGTATTAATAACTAAAGCATGGGAATTTTTTCAACCTAATCTCTAAAACTCATATGGAATAAATATTTCGTAAAGATTCTATAGACAAATGATTATAATTAGTGCTGCCACTTATACATATATCAACCCGCCTATCATTGGACCTACGAACCGCGCAATATTCTATTTCATCATAGAAACTATAACAATTGCAGCTTAGCCGAGTGGTTAGAGTTGAGATATGTAAGACTGCTCATCGAGTTGCGGGTTTGATCATTGCAAGCTAAACTTTAAATTCAGGTTATGATTCATACAGAAGATAAAAAATATATTTCAGTACTCACTGCACTGAGTGAGAGCGAGCGCATTTTCTCGTCGACGAAAACGTGAAGTCACGGACGGACAGACAGACGAACGGACATGGCGAGCACAACAGTGTATTTTTTCCATATATGAGAAAATACGTTAAAAATGCAAAAAATATGTGATGTTTAGAATTGATTGGAGGCAAGATTTGGCCTAATCAACAACGATCCCGTCATTAATTTGAAACAAACGAAAAAACGAATTCAGAATAATTAATTTCAGTAATTCAAACGCCGAAATCTTTATTGGAAATATTATATAAATGTTTCATGACAAGGCAATGAGAACTTGCATGAACAACTATTGAACGGCGACCCAAGGACGGGCTGACATGACAACCGTCCTTGTCGCTTGGCTACGAAAACGAGCGTAAACATTTATAAAATACAAACGGGTATAGGTACTCATTGAGAGGAAAAATTAGAGGACATTACGGAAAAAGGTATAAAAATATGAAACAATTAATAATGAATATTGGATTTAGAAGCTAACGTGTACAGTGTACTTCTCAAACAGAATGCGACAGCATCTCACTTACTGATAAAAACATGGGACCGAAATGTATTTCTGACTCAAGAAATGAAAATCTATTATAATATTACCAAATATATCAATATTATTGTTGTAAGGCTATTCAAGGGGAATTTCTGCACGGTATGAGCGAGTCTGCTATAAACGGGCCATCATTGTATAGTCTCTTTTTATGGAAAAAAGGCGCTATTGTGCTCGCCATGTCCGTCCGTCCGTCTGCCCGTCCGTGGCTTAACGTTTTCGTCGACGAGAAAATGCGCTCTCTGTCACTCACTGCAGTGAGTACTGATTTATATTTTTTTATCCAGCGGCTCCTAGGGGGGTCACGCCTCCACGAGGAACTTCAAGACTCTAGTTAAACTCGTCATTAGGCGCTCCAATAAGGTACGACGGTAGACGCCCAACGCGGCTCGGCTATGCAGAGCGCACGGGAAACCAAGGAGCAGACTGGTCAAGTCGGCTCCCACGTCAGGTAAACACTGGAGGCAGTCCAAGGAGGCTTCTCCCACTGGAGGCTTCTTCCAACGATGCACGTTCACGGTACACACCCTTGAACAATCGCCTGAGAGGAACACGGTCGGATCTCAGAAGCTGACGCCACACCAGAAAAGGCCCTCCCACCTGGGAAGCAGAATTAAATAAATCTCCCAGGCAAAATTAGGAAAAAACTCACTTCACAGTCCAATAAACTTCATATAAATCCTGAACCGGCAATATTAACAGCGTCTATGTAAGACTCCTACACACAAGCCGAGCCTAACCGGCAATCACAACCAGGACACTAACACCTCCTCACCTCATCCACGGAAGCCAACGAACCAAATGGCCAGCCTAAAACCGTTCAGCCCGCTCATGACCTCGCGGCAGATTCGTCCAGAGAACACCTGCGTGTCAAACCTCTACAGTGTTTTATATGAATAAGTGTCGTTAACATTCAAAATTCGTAAAGTCTATATGGTAAGTCTCTTGTAACTTTCGAGATTTAGTGTTGCAAGGCTTCTTTTTCGGGAGCAGTAGTACCACCATTAGTTCATTGAGCATGGTGAAATAACATTAGGTTTGAAAATTAAATTTATAATTAATATTGGGCGCACCTTATATTTTAAGATTGACTCTTACTGTAGCCACTGTAGCGCAGTGGAGGGAGCTCCGAAATGAGAGGAGTGGCCGATCGAGGATTAGAGTTGCGGGGAGCCAAGTTCATCTCTTGGTGACGCTGGCCTGATATGCGGCGCATAAAAACCGTCAAGAGCGATGCATCAGCAAGGCCGTGTGCGGTGCCAAAAACGGGGAGTGAGGGAGTATGTCCAAAATTAAACATGTTACATGGGGAAACTTTAAGGTCGTAAATCAGCGATTGAACAGCAGTAGAGAAGCTGGACGCATCAGTGTTGAAATTAACAGAGAAGGGCAAGAAATATTGATAGCATCAGGTCAATATTTTCTTTGGCTGATTCAAAACAGTATTGAGCATTACTTTTGAAATTCCTTTCTGTTTTTCTTCCAGGATTTTTTGCGAGGAAGAATCTTGTGAGAACGTCAGTGACCAGCAACGGACAACTGCCAGAAAACTCCAAGATAAATTGTTCAATAATCCTTCAAGAAATGATGCCCACGGTTGCCCACATCCTGCTTCTGCTGGCCGTTGCCTCAATTGTTTGCGGCCTCGATAAGACTTGGAAGTTCACAAGTGTGAGCGAAACAGTAATCAATAACAGCAGCAAGAAATCCGTGCCTTTGTCATGGATCTCGGCGACAGCCCGCGAATCGAGGAAGGGGAAATATCGCCTCGTGTGTGAGATATCGCAAGATAAAAGTTGGCTTCTGAACATTTTCGCCGTGCCGTACAACGAAGAACTCGTTCCAGGCCCAAAGTATAACTGCCAAACCAACCGAAATCCCGCGAATATTTTAACAGCTCAATCTGGAATCTCAGTTTATGCCTGTACTCCTCGGTCGGGGGGGCAGATTCTCCGCAACCCCTCCAACTTACTCGACGGAGTTTACGCTGGAGGTCGAGACGAATGTTACAATTCTCAATCTGCGAATAACCCTTACATCGTCTTCAACTTGACTCGAACTGTGGCGGTGAGGAACGTACTGATGGTTTCTTTCCCTATCTCCGGCAATGAACACACGTTTCAAAATCTGGACATTCGTGTTGGAACCGCCCCGGCGACAGGCAACTTCTCCAGCTACGAGCAGTTGGCCTACATGGCTGGCATGGCACCGTTTGCGTCTTACGAGTACACATCCAATGCCACTAAGCCCATACTTGGCAACTTCTTGTCGATCCAGGCAAACGTAAACTCAGATAATTTGGTTATTTGTCATCTTGAAATATATGTATTGTAGGCTCGTGAGTTCGTCCAAGAAGTCAGGCTGACAACGTGCTTGTGGTGAGCTCGTCGCCATAGAATTGGTAGGAGTTTACTCCATTGATCTTTTTTCCGAAATTGTCCCATTTACCGATTTTCAGTCTACCATATGTAATTTTCGTCAATTGTAATTTTCGTAAATTTCACGTTTGGATTTTTCATGCGAAGAAACTGATAGCGGAACATTCATTCAAGAACGATTTCCCCATTCGATCATTAATATTTCGGAAAGCATATAAACGAATCTGAATTTACATGAATCAAATTTTCCTGCGTATTTCAAACTTGCCCAGTATTGAACTGATGATGAATCTCACTTGAATAATTAATCAATTTGTTGAAGAAACGGCTTATATGTGCGATAAATTAGGATTAAATGTAACAACTTCTAGAAGGTATCACATTTATTTATATTAAAGATCATCATCTAGATATTTTTAAAGTGTTTGTCAAAGCTTAAAAGAAGTTCAACTTTCTAGTGCAATGTTCTTGTTGAAGTATTTGTGTGGAGCTACTAGGCAACTGTCTATTTTAATGTGCGACGAATTTTAGAAAACAAAGTCAATGTTCGTCTTTCGAGATTTGTCAACGAGATTGTTTTCCTTTCTTAGTTTCACAAATAAAACTGTAGGTGAGAAAATACTAGAAAGCCTTCATGTTCACAAAAAAGCTTAGGTTATGCTAACCTGAAGCTCTAATTATGCACAGATTTATTCTACCGACACGATGAGCACAAAAGGTTTTAAATATCGTGTACACTCTTGCTGCATTACACGGCAAGATTAGTCATAAGCAGCACAGTGTTTACATCGGTTTCTTTCCCATTAATTGTTTCATCCGTATATCTTGAAATTAAAATGTTTAATCATGATTTAAGAATAACTAGTAATGAACAAACGTAGCGCAAGAAAATGCTAGGTCTTATACCTGCATGAGTGCGGCCACTCAATGTTAGGTCAGCACGCATTGCCATGAGTGCTGCCACTCGATGTTAGGTCAGCACGCATCGCCATGAGTGCTGCCACTCGATGTTAGGTCAGCACGCATTGCCATGAGTGCTGCCACTCGATGTTAGGTCAGCACGCATCGCCATGAGTGCTGCCACTCGATGTTAGGTCAGGACGCATTGCCATGAGTGCTGCCACTCGATGTTAGGTCAGCACGCATCGCCATGAGTGCTGCCACTCGATTAACATCATAACTATTGTAGCTGTAAATTAACAAAAAGTTTTCTGCATGACAAAATGGATGGAACAAATATCAAAAGTTTGGTAAGTGACAGCGAGTTTGCTCAGTGACGCACTAAATCGACTGACGCAGGCATTCTTCGAGCAAGTGAGTTGATTGAGTCGAGAGTTCAATTGAGTCGAGTTCAACTGATTTTTATGACACTTTATAATGCATAATTGAAATAAATTTCTATTTATTTATTATTTATTTACCGGTAAGTAAAATATGAAACTTATTAAAATATCTCCTCGCACACCTGAGCAACAGAAAAACGCCGCGTAATGCGAAAATAATTCTTTGCACTCGCGGGATTGAAAACTTGTGCGCAAATTTGAAGGTACAGGCTTTTGCCAAGATAGAATTTGTCGGCACCAAATCTTGCTAAAAGTTACCTATTAAAGGTAAGCGTTACGATGCTTTTAGCTTATTATTAACTCTGGCAACATTGAACTTCGTCATTACAATAACTGATTTAAGGAGTTACTCCCTTAGAAGTGAGCGAGTGCTTGTCCAAATAGCCGTACATATTTATCTTGTGTGGGTCATCCTGACCCAGTTTGGTACGGTAAATGGGCGTATCAGTGCTACATCCGCTCTCTGTTCGTAACGTGTGTAAGAGTGTCAAAATTTGGACAATGAGACCCATATATTTCTCTATATTTACCATTAATTGCACCTTGCAAGAGGACCACATCTGCGACACTCGCACGCAACGTACCACGCAGGACGCTTCGCAACAACATTTAGTCAACGTTATTTCTATGTCATTAAATCAACAAAGAATCAACGTTAGATACGAAATCGGAAATTCAATTTAGCGCTGCTATGCATGAAGGTTCATTGCTTCACATTTTTGATAAACAAACGCGTTGTTCATTGAGAAGAACAATTAGAAGATAATACAGGAGAAAAATAAACAATTATGGAATTTTAATATTGATAGTAGGACTTTGAAGTAGAAATGCAATGTTTGCTTCTCAAATCACAATGCGAAAGCAGCACAGGTATTGTTTGATACGTTGGACCGACATATGTTTCTGACTGTTTTTTTAGGTGATGACTGATGGTCATCAACGGGTGAAATATTTAAATAATTATTAAATATTAGTAACGTATCATGGGTAAAATATTTTTGGTTTTATAGCATTGAGGTTTGAAAAATTTGCCAAATCCACCTGAGTAGCCACACGTCAGCCATTAGTCATCCGTAATCGTCATTCTTGCACGTTAGCTCACGAAACTAAAGTTCCTGAATCACGGCAAGTGCTCAGGCAAATTATAGATGATCTCGAGCAAGTTAGGCTCAACTTGATGCCGACACAAAAAAATTCTTTCAAATTACGTATTCGTGAGTAATAAAAAATAATATTGGCATTCATGGTCTGGCCGAACACTAGCTCAGATAACTTCTGCAGGTCGTGGAATACAGGCTACGCTGGAGTCGCGCTGCTCGAGGCTTGCTTGAGTGTCTGGTGCCATAAATTAAGTAAAGAAGAAGCAAGAGGTCGTCAGAACGGATCAGAAGATAAGGTAATAGAATAGAATCGAAGTGTCGGCATTGAAGAAATAGGCATATGTAATGACGAGGAAGGCGCTATATGCACACAATTAGATGCACACATTTTTAATTATTCGAAGTACTTTGTCTGGCTTTATTGCTATTTTTATGAGCGAGTTGCGGATAAAGTGTGCCAGTGTATTGGGGGTAAATGAGGGATGCTTACTCTGGTGGACACTGTAATACTTGTGAGGTATATAGTCTTTTACTGTTTCTGTAGGAACCAAGGGAGTGAGATTGAAGTTAGGTGTGCCAGATATTGTGAAAGACTGTAGTAACTTGGCGGAACGCCATGTCTGCATGTGGTGCTTCGTTGTGCTAGGCGTATAGCTAATATTTCGTGGACAATTATATTCTGTGCATACCTCCGTGGATCCTAAAACTGTGTTGCTTGTGTTGCGTGCATCATGAATAGTGAGATATTTGCACTGTCTGCTGCTGAGTATTTGTCTAAAAGCTTCCCTTTGACGTCAGTTAATCAAACATGGTCTATAGTTTCGGACTCGGTGTTGAAAAGTATTTGGTTTTGGGAGGAAAATCAATTTGGCGTATTTTAATGATGATAGGTTTAAGCTCCTCATTAGAAATAGTTTATTATTGGTGATTTGTATTACTTAAAGACGTTTTCTTTCAAAATTCATATTTACTTTTGATCGTCCTAGACGTTTTGCAAGCTAGGATCAGGGAGAAACGTCAGCCGTCATCTCCAGTAACTGACAATTCTAAAAAAACTAGATCTCATCAAATAGTGCAGTATCTAAAGCATTAATAACTAAAGCCTGGCAATGTTTCCAACCTAATCTCTAAAACTCATATGGAATAAATATTTCGTAAAGAGGCCTATAGACAAATGATTATAATTAGTACTGCCACTTATATATCAACCCCCCTATCACTGGACCTATGAACCGCGTAATATTCTATTTCATCATAGGTACTATAACAATTGCAGCTTAGCCGAGTGGTTAAAGTTGAGATATATAAGACTGCTCATCGAGTTGCGGGTTTGATCACTGCAAGCTAAATTTCAAATTCAAGGTACGATTCATACAAAAGATAAAAAATATAACTCAGTAGGGTAACATGGGGCAGCGAGCCCACTGCGGGTCACGAGCCCATAGCGGGTTTCTCGCTAAAGTATGGCAGATATTGGTCCGTGTTCTCTACCGCCGGTCGACAGTTTCACTGGGATGAAGTGTACGGATTTACATTTTGCTAAGTGTTTGCGTTATTAAGTTATTTGTAAATAACTGTTTTAGCCCAGATAAAATTTTTTTTTGCTGCTATATAAAACTGTTTTCGATTACTTTAGAGGAAGCTTTTTAAATTACTGTGAATCATATTTTGAAAGTAATATTTATAGGGATAATTTTGAGATAAAAATTTAGACTATTAGCTTTTGAAATAAAATGTTGACACGATGTAAATTGAAATGATACCTAGTGGGGCAACGGGTCCACGCGTGTCACGGGCAAAGCGCCCATGGTGAAGTCTTGTGTTATACATCATTNAAAAAAAAATTGATGGTCCTTTTTACCCCAGCTCTAGCCTCTAGGGTGTTTCTTTGAGTTTTGACTGGGTGGTAAAATCAATTTTATTTTTTGGTAAAATAACTCTAAATAACTCTAGGTTTTGTGCATTGTAGTTGAACTTTTCTAGTTACATATGCAAATGACAAATTTTTAGGGAAGTGTCATAGGTTGCAAATGGGGGGCACCGGCCCGGGCGGCCCGCACCGCCCCCAATCCCAAATGGCCAATTTAATGGGGAAACTTAGACCACCTAATGTTAAATGTCAGCCCTGACGGCTGATGGGGTAACATTGACCAATGACTGCCAACTGGCTTGGAAATTAAGGTTAAATTACCATATAAAAGACTCTGTAGAGTCTGAAACATAAAGAAAAACATTTAATATATGTATCAAACATGAAATATGTTATATAGGGTAAACGCGGTATATTCCGACCTGTCTCTTATACACATCTAGATGTGTATAAGAGACAGGATTCATGCATTGTCTCCAACTTTAAACAAGTATGCAAAATTTCAGATCGATAGGATAAGTAGAAGTGTGTTAAATTTTGATTACAAGATTTGTAGCAGACAGACAGACAAACAGACAGACAAACAAGAAGTGAAGTTAAAGAGAAGTGTTGTAAGAAAATCTACATTCCTCGTGGAACCGCAATGAACCTCAGGTAACTCGAACAAGTTATAAATTAGACTCCGTAGCGGCGACGCTTGAGTCGCGCTGCACGAGGCTTGCTGGTAAGTCTGGTGTTGTGGTGCGGTGCCGCTAGGTAAGGCAGTAAAAGAAAGAGGTGGACGGAGTGGCCAGGGAAAGACGAGGAGAGAAGGTAATGACGGTGAGACGATAAAGCGCTGTGCGCCTAATTAGGAATGTGAATTTCTGATAAATCGTAGAAATTTGTTTTGGAAAATTAGCGTTTTAGATACGGAAGTTCTAGATGAAGTGTGCAAGGGTAATGAGGGTTAATAAGGGATGGGGAATTTGTTCTATAGTGGATTGTGCAGGTGGAAGTTGGTGGGCGCAGACGCTGTAGAGAATTGATAAGAAGCGAACTCCTTGGGGGGGCAGACCTGTGTGGAGTTGTAGTAGAGGATCAATGTACTTGCCTATTCTGTTGGACACTGAATACCATTTGTCAGGTAGTCTGCTTCGTTTTTGCACAGGGCAAGGGATGGAGATTGAGCTGTATTATTAAAGTTAGATGTTACAGACCTTCGATCTGTAAGGTTTTGATCATATCTCGGAACCCTATGTCTGTTATGGCTCGTTGAGCTGGGTAGATAGTTGATGTTTCGTGAAATGTGGCCAATGTTCAGTGTACCTCCTTATTTCCTTAATCTGTATTGCCTGCGTTGAGTGCGTTGTGATTATTGAGATATTCGCTCAGTCTCCTGCTGAGTATTTGTTCATAATCTTCCCGTTGACATCCATGGTAATGAAACTAGTCTACAGTTTTGGACTTGCGATGGGAAGTGTTTGGCTTTGAGAGGAAGTTCATTTTGTGTGTTTTGAGGAAGATATGTTGTAACCACGAGTCAATAATATTAATTTGTGGTGTTGTTACGGGAGAGCGGTAACTATTAATAAATATAACAGAGCTGCCTAAACGCTCAATGTCCCCGGGCAGGAGACGCTACTGGTACGAGGGAGAACGCATACAATAAAACCTACCAAGGCACAAGAATAAAATTCAACCCGAATTTTTATTCAATCTAGACAAGAAACTTAGACACAAATATAAATACTAACTACCTACTTCATTGGCTACTTGAAGCTAAAAAAACATATATTCAAATAGTCGACCCGCGACAATTCTAAAACCTGTTGACCTTTACCCAAAACGGAACACGAGACGCGCCAACTTCACGAGAGCCGCGTATCTCTTTCAGGGGAAGCCCTAATACATTAACGGGCGACCCCAAGCGGCACAGACACCGGGCCTAGAACACGATGGCTCGACCCAGGCAAGCCTTGCCACTCCTCTTATTTTGGAGCTCCCTCCACTGCGCTACAGTGACCACAGTAAGAGTCAATTTTAAAATATAAGGTGCGCCCAATATGGGTTATAAATTTAATTTCAAACCTAATGTTGTTTCACCATGCACAATGAACTAATGGTGGTACTACTGCTCCCGAAAAAGTAGCCTTGCAACACTAAATCTCGAAAGTTAAAGAGGACTTCCTATATAGACTTAGCGAATTTTGAATGTTAACGCCACATATTTATTACAAAACACCACAAATAAATATTATTGACGGGTGGTCACAACATATCTTCCTCAAAACACGCCAAACTGAACTTCCTCTCAAAGCCAAACACTTCCCATCGCAAGTCTAAAACTGTAGACCAGTTTCATTACCATGGATGTCAATGGGAAGATTATGATCAAAACTCAGCAGGAGACTGCGCGGACATCTCAATAATCATAAGGGTACGCACACAGTGAAAGCAGGTTTGCCCGCGCGGGCAACCTGCCACAAGAATGAACATAGGATAATTAATAATGTAAGTGTTCACAGTGAAACCTGTACGAATAGGCTTCTGTATTCTATGGTTTCAGGCGCCAGCCTGAGCAGGTAACCAGCACGCTGGCAACCTGCTTTCACTGTGTGCGTACCCTAACGCACTAAACGCAGGCAATGCAGATTTAGGAAATAAGGAGGTACACTTAACATAGGCCACATTTCACGAAACATTAACTATCCACCCAGCTCAACGAGCCATAACAGACATAGGGTTCCGTGATATGATCAAAACCTTACAGAAGGTCTAGAAAATCGAACTTTAATAATACATCTAAAACTCCAGCCTTGCCCTCAACAAAAACATGCACATACTACCTGACAAACAGTATACAGTGTCTACCAGAATAGGCAACTACATTGATCCTTAACTACAACTCCACACAGGTCTCACCCAAGGAATTTGCCTCTATTCAATTCTCTACAGCTTCTACGCCCATCGACTTCCAATTGCAAAACCCGATATAGAATAAATTCCTCATCCTTTTTCCACCCTCATTACCCTTGCACACTTTATTTAGAATTTCCTTGTCTAAAACGCTAATTTTCCAAAATAAATTTCTATGATTCATCAGAACTTCACATTCCTGATTATGCGCACAGCTCTTTTTCGTCTCACCTGTCATTACCTTCTCTCCTCGTCTTCCCTGGCCACTCCGTCCACCTCTTTCTTTTACTCACTTTCCTAGCGGCACCGCACCACCAACACCAGACTTACCAGCAAGCCTCGTGCAGCGCGACTCAAGCGTCGCCGCTACTCAGTCTAATTTATAGCTTGTCCAAGTTACCTGAGCTTCAGTGCGGTTACACGAGGAATGTAGATTTTCTTTTATTCTTTTATCACGCTAAAAATATGAAGCTGAAAGAATTCTCGTTAGGCTGGCATAAAGTTGTGTGTTGGAATTGCTCGAAATCATGTGCACCTATAATTTGCCTGAGGGAGCACTTTCCGTGATTTGGAAACTTTAGTTTTACTGACATGCAAGAATGACGAATATCGAAAAGTATTGGCAGCATGTGTCTACTTTGAGGTGGATTTGGTGAAATTGGAAAGCCTTAACGCTATACTAATCAAAAATGCTGAGTGATAGAGAACACAAACACCGGGCTGACCCTGGTCATGCATGAGGTCCAAGACGGCCGCTGGATAAAAAAAAGAGACCATCCAATTATGGCCCATTTTTATAGCAGACTCACTCATACCGCGAAGATATTTGCCTTGAATAGCCTTACAAAAATAATATTGATATATTTATACATATTTATTTATTGAGTCAGAAATACATTTAGGTCCCACGTATCTATCAGTAACCGAGATGCTGTCGCATTCTGTTCGAGAAGTAAACTGTACTCGTTAACTTCTAAATCCGATATTCATTATTAATAGTTACATATTTTTGTACCTTTTTCTGTAATGTCCTCTAATTTTTCCTCTCAATGAGTACCTATACCCGTTTGTATTTTATAAATGTTTACGCTCGTTTTCGTAGCCATGCGACAAGGACGGTTGTCATGGCAGCCCGTCCTTGGGTCGCCGTTCAATAGTTATTCAGTTCTCATTGCCTTGCCATAAAACATTTATATAATATTTCCAATAAAGATTTCTCCGTTTGAATTACTAAATTATTAGGAACTCTTTTTTTGTTTGTTTGTTTCAAATTAATGATGGGGTCGTTGTTGATTAGGCCAAATCTTGTCTACCGTCGATTCTAAACATCACATACATTTTGCATTTTTTATCTTTTGTATGAATCGTATCCTAAATTTAAAATTCAGCTTGCAGTGATGAAATTCACAACTCGATGCGCAGTTTTATACCTCTTAACTTTCCCCACTCGGCTAAGCTGCAATTGTTATAGTGCCTATGATGAAATAGAATATTGGGCGGTTCGTAGGTCCAGTGATAGGCGGGTTGTTTAGTGAATGTATTAATTATAATCATTTGTCTATAGGCCTCTTTACGAAATATTTATTCCAAATGAGTTTTAGAGATTAGGTTGGAAACATTCCCAGGCTTTAGTTATTCATACTATAGATTCTGCACTATCTGATGAGGTCTAGAGCAAAACGCATTTGTTCGCAGCGAATTGGAAAAAAAACATGGGTAAAACTGAGCGTATGTTCTATGAACGGATCAAGTGAACCTTCATGCATATAGCAGCGCTAAATTGAGTTTCCCATTATGCATCTAACGTTGATTCATATTTGATTTAATTACATAGAAATGATTGATTTAATGACCTAGAAACAACGTTAACTAAATGTTGTTTTACGCGTCTTGCGTGGAGGGTTGCGTGCGAATGTCGCAGATTTACGTGGTCCTCTTGCCAGGTGCAATCAATGGTAAGCGATGGCGGGAAAGTTGCGCTAAATAGAGCTTCACGGACAAAACTTTTGATTCAATAGGTGTGGGCAAAACTCTATGTGTTTGCATAGCATAGCATAGTGATATCGGCGCTAAAGAGTAGCCCTAATGTGGCCTGTCGCCGATTCTTGAACTTTTCGTGACTTGTTCACTGAAGATCTAAAATCGTGTCCTCTTTAAGGATTTTTAATGTTATTTTTGATGATTTTTGTTAAGAGATTCTTCAATTTTGCCAGAAAGTTGACCATAACTGTTCAGGAGCCGTATCATTAAAACTTGTTTGAACATACAGTACGTAGCTGCCAATTTCACGTCTGTTTGGCAGGTTTAGCTTGAGAAGTGATTGGCTGATGGAGCTGCGAATTCGTAACAATTTTTGATGGCCCGCAGAACTTCAAGCGTCGAGCAGGGTCAAGGTAAAACAAAAATACGCAAGGTGTTTGGTAAAATATCGCCGAGTCTAGTTCATGAATCAGAATCGTGAATCTTAGGAAATTTAATGTCGATGTCTTCAAAGCTAGGCAGACTCGTAGTAATTTCGGGGTAGATTGGAGCAAAAAAAGAAAATAATTTCAAATTTCTTCACATCCTACATTAAATGTCATTTTTGACCACAAATTAATCAAAAGCTTTCTTTTCTGACACCCTGATTAGAAACTACTTAGCTTCACACTGAATTTTTTGATTATCACTGAAGACAACTTCTGCCGGACTCGGTAGCCAGAGTCGCTAGTGTATACATGGGTGGGCCTTTTTGATCAGCAGTTGTTGTCGGTTAGAAATTTTCATTACAGTCAACTTTTGTTCAAATTCCGATGATGTCTCGTCCTGTACACTTGTCACCGAATTTCATTTATGTTCAATTTTAAAGCTTAGTTGTAATTATTTTATGTGCATGTTAACAGAAATTATATAAATGAATAGAGAATGAGCGTCCATACTTACCCTAATAATTCTTAAGGCGCTGGCCCACAATAGGCATTTCTTATACTATAACCAGGCCGGCACCTTCTGCAGGACCTAGATTGTGTCTTCGTACTAATCACATGTTATTTAAACAACATGTTCCAGTAAATGGAATAACTCAGTGTGCAATATAAATGGAACACTCCGGAAAAATTAGTTGGTCATAATGTCCACATGATGACACTCTTTTTTACCCATAGCATATGGCGGAGGTCTGATCTACATACGCCTTTTGGGCGTATGTAGATTCCAGCCACCCAAACCTACAAGATGCAGGTGCAATTTACAGCAGTCATTATGTGGACTATCTTAGAATTAGAATACTTAAAAAATGAAACTAATGAAAAAAAAATTAGAATACTTAAAAAATGAAAAAAACAAAATGAAATTTTTATTTCTTAAGTAAGAAATGTTTGGTGTTGTTTCTTAGGAACGAAGCAATACAATGCGAATGAAAATTCATCTCTTGTAGCCGAAAATTGGAAAATTTGAACCAACATCATAACTATTGTAGCTGTAAATTAACAAAAAGTTTTCTGCATGACAAAATGGATGGAACAAATATCAAAAGTTTGGTAAGTGACAGCGAGTTTGCTCAGTGACGCACTAAATCGACTGACGCAGGCATTCTTCGAGCAAGTGAGTTGATTGAGTCGAGAGTTCAATTGAGTCGAGTTCAACTGATTTTTATGACACTTTATAATGCATAATTGAAATAAATTTCTATTTATTTATTATTTATTTACCGGTAAGTAAAATATGAAACTTATTAAAATATCTCCTCGCACACCTGAGCAACAGAAAAACGCCGCGTAATGCGAAAATAATTCTTTGCACTCGCGGGATTGAAAACTTGTGCGCAAATTTGAAGGTACAGGCTTTTGCCAAGATAGAATTTGTCGGCACCAAATCTTGCTAAAAGTTACCTATTAGAGGTAAGCGTTGCGATGCTTTTAGCTTATTATTAACTCTGGCAACATTGAACTTCGTCATTACAATAACTGATTTAAGGAGTTACTCCCTTAGAAGTGAGCGGGTGATTGTCTAAATAGCCGTACATATTTATCTTGTGTGGGTCATCCTGACCCAGTTTGGTACGGTAAATGGGCGTATCAGTGCTACATCCGCTCTCTGTTCGTAACGTGTGTAAGAGTGTCAAAATTTGGACAATGAGACCCATATATTTCTCTATATTTACCATTAATTGCACCTTGCAAGAGGACCACATCTGCGACACTCGCACGCAACGTACCACGCAGGACGCTTCGCAACAACATTTAGTCAACGTTATTTCTATGTCATTAAATCAACAAAGAATCAACGTTAGATACGAAATCGGAAATTCAATTTAGCGCTGCTATGCATGAAGGTTCATTGCTTCACATTTTTGATAAACAAACGCGTTGTTCATTGAGAAGAACAATTTTTAAGGAGCTACTCTCATGGAAATGATCAAGTGCTTGTCTAAATAGCCATGCATATTGATTTGTGTGGGTCATACTGACCCAGATTGGTACGACAAAAAGGCGTATCAGTGTTACATCCGCTCTCTGTTCGTGATGCGTGTAAGAGTGTCAAAATTAGGACAATAAGACCCTTATATTTCTCTGAGTGTATGGTGGGGGGCCACAGTGGGGCCGAGGCCTTGCTCGACGCTTGAAGTTCTGCGGGCCACGCCATCAAAAATAGTTACGACTTCGCAGCTCCGTCAGCCAATCACTTCTCAAGCTAAACCTGCCAAACATTCGTGAAATTGGCGGCTACAAACTGTATGTTCAAACAAGTTTTAATAATACGGCTCCTGAACAGTTATGGTCAACTTTCTGGCAAAAGTGAAGAATCTCTTAACAAAAATCATCTAAAATAACATGAAAAATCCTTAAAAATGACACGATTTTAGATCTTCTGTGAACAAGTCACGAAAAGTTCAAGAATCGGCGACAGGCCACACCAGGCCTACTCTTTAGCGCCGACATCACTATGCTATATGCTATGCTAACACCGCGAGTTTTGCCCACATCTATTGCATCAGAAGTTACGTCAGTGAAGCTATATTTATTGCAAATTTCCCGCCATCGCTCACCATTGATTGTTCTTTGCAAGAGGACTACTTAAATCTGCGACACTCGCACGCAACCCACCACGCAAGACACTTCGAAACAACATTTAATTAACGTTTTTCTTATGTCATTAAATCAACTCTGAATCAACGTTAGATGCGAAGTGGGAAATTCAATTTAGCGCTGCTATGCATGAAGGTTAATTGCTTCACATTTTTGATAAACAATTGCGTTGTTCATTGAGAAGAACAATTAGAAGATAATACAGGAGGAAAATAAACAATTATGGAAATTTAATATTGATGGTAGTAGGATTTTGAAGTAGAAATGCAATGTTTGCTTCTCAATTCACAATGCGAAAGCAGCACACACAAGTATTGTTTGATACGTTGGACCGACATATGTTTCTGACTGTTTTTTAGGTGTTGACTGATGGTCATCAGCGGGTGAAATATTTAATTAATTATTAAATATTAGTAACGTGTCATGGGTAAAATATTTTTGGTTTTAAAGCATTAAGGTTTGAAAAAATTCGCCAAATTCCCCAGAGTAGCCACACGTCTGCCATTAGTCATCTGTAATCGTCATTCTTGAACGCAGGCTCACAAACTAAAGTTCCTGAATCACAGTAAGTGTTCAGGCAAATTATAGGTGATCTCGAGCAAGTTGGGCTCAAAGTGATGCCGGCACAGAGAAAATTCTTTCAAACTACGTATTCGTGAGTAATAAAAAATAATATTGGCATTCGTGGTCTGGCCGAACACTAGCTCAGATAACTTCTGCAGGCCGTGGAATAGAGGCTACGCTTGAGTCGCGCTGCTCGAGGCTTGCTTGAGAGTCTGGTGCCATAAAGTAAAGAAGAAGCAAGAGGTCGTCAGAACGGATCAGAAGATAAGGTAATAGAATAAAATGGAAGTGTCGGCATTGGAGAAATAGGCCCATGTAATGACGAGGAAGGCGCTACATGTATATGCACATAATTAGATGCGCACATTTTTAATCATCCGAATTACTTTGTCTGGATTTATTGCTATTTTTATGAGCTAGTTACGGATAGAGTGTGCCAGTGTATTGGGGGTAAATGAGGGATGCTTAATCTGGTGGACACTGTAATGTTTGTGAGGTATATAGTCTTTTACTGTTTCTGTAGGAACCAAGGGAGTGAGATGGAAGTTAGGTGTGCCAGATATTGTGAAAGATTAGTAACTTGAGACTAGGCGTATAGCTAATATTTCGTGTAATGCGGACAATGGTGTGCATACCTCAGTGTATCCTTAAACTGTGTTGCTTGCGTAAAACTGTGTTGCTTGCGTAAAACTGTGTTGCTGTGTCATGAATAGTGGGGTATTCGCACAGTCTGTTGCTGAGTAGTTGTCTAAAATCTTCCCGTTGAGTCAGGTAATGAAACATGTCTATAGGTCCGGACTCGGTGTTGGGAAGTGTTTTTGTTTTAGCTAATATTTCGTGTAATGTGCCCAATGCACTGTGTACGTCCGTGTAACCTGAAACTGTGTTGTCTTGTGTAGCGTGCGACATGAATAGCGAGATATTCCCAGAGTCTGCTGCTGAGTAGTTTTCTAAAAGGTTCCCGTTGAAGCCAGGTAATGAAACATTTCTATAGTTCCGGACTTCGTGCGGGAAAGTGTTTGGTTTTGGTAGGATGATCATTTTGGCGCATTTTAATGATGATATGTATAAGCTCCTCATAAGCAATAATTTATTTTTGGTGATTCGTATTACTTAAAGTCGTTATCTTTCATAATTCGCCTTTGATTTTGATCGTCCCATGCAAGTAAGGATCAGGCAGAAACGTCAGCCGTCATCTCCTGCAACTTACAACTGTCGAAAAAACTGCCAGTTAAAACTTTCGATTTTCCCAACAGAAATGATGCTCACGGTTGCCCCTCTCCTGCTGGTCATTGCCTCGATTGTGTACGGTTACGAGAAGACTTGGAAGTTCACAAGAGTGAGAGAAGCATTAGTCAATAACAGCATGCAGTTATCCCTGCCCTTGCCGTGGATCTCGGCAACCGCGTATGCATCGAGACTAGGGACATATCGCCTCGTGTGTGAGATATCGCAAGATGAAAGTTGGTTACTGAACATTTTCGCCGTGCCGTTCAATGAAGAACTTGTTCCAGGCCCTAAGTATAACTGTCAAACCAACCGAAATCCAGCGAATATTTTAACAGCTCAATCTGGAATCTCCGTTTACGCCAATACTCCTCAGTCGGGGGGGAACCCTCTCCGCAAACCATCTAACTTGCTCGACGGAGTTTACACTGGAGATCCAGAAGAATGTTTCATGTCTAAACCTGCGAATAACCCTTATATCGTCTTCAATTTGACTCGAACTGCAGCAGTGAGAAACGTAGTGATGGTCTCTATCTCCGACTCAGGCAAAGAAGACTCGTTTCAAAATATGGACATTCGTGTTGGAACCGCCCCGAAGACAGGCAACTTCTCCAGCTACGAACAGTTGGCCTACATGGATGGCATGGCACCACATCCTTCTTACGAGTACACATCCAACGCCACAAAGCCCATAATTGGTAACTTCTTATCGATCCAGGCATACGCAACCTATATCAAGCTCATCATCTGTCACCTTGAAATATATGTAGTGTAAGCACACTGATGACGTCCGCGTTGTCAACTAGACAACGTGCTCGAGTTGAACTGGTCACCATTGAATTAGTCGGACTCCATTGCCCTATTTTTCAAAATTGTTCCATTTACCAATTTTCAATCTACCTTATGTAAATTTCGTCAAATTTGACAGTTTCACTTTCACGTATAGTTTCTCGTACGTAAAAACTGAGAGCAGACCTTCCGGCAATTCTTCCGTCATTTTCATTAATATTTCGGAAGCTGTAAACGAATCCGAACTTTCATGCCTTGAATATTCCTACGTTTGTAACCATCGGCATACAAACTACAGTAAATTTCAATTAGATAATTCATCAAGTTTTGTAATGAGCCTGTTTATACATGTGTAATAAAGCAGGATTAAATGTAACATTTTCAGAGATCTCTCATCTGTTTATGAATATTTTTGAGCGTTTTCATTTTTTTAATATTTTCTGAATATTTTTCTGAATATTTTTGAGCGTTCGTCAAAGCTGAGAAGAAATTTATAAACAATGCAACGTTCTTGTCAAAATGTTTGTGTAGAGGTAACAGGAGGATATCCATTTAAATTTACAACTAATTTCAGAGAACAAAATGTCATTGGTCGTTCTTCGGGATTTGTCGTCATTCTCATTCCTAGTTTCGTAAATAAAACTCAGAGTGTGAAGATATTAGAAAATTTGTTATGTTCACACGATCCTCACCTGTTGCCTATATGACGCTCGTATCCCACCTATATTATTAAGTGTGCTGTATCACACCTATATTATTAAGTGTGCTGTATCNCATTTAGAGCATGTAGCGGTAGCGGTAGCGCCGCTACATTTCCAAGTAGCGCTGCCCAGCTCTGGCTGTATCACACCTATATTATTAAGTGTGCTGTATCACACCTATATTATTAAGTGTGCTGCATCACACCTATATTATTTTAAGTGTGCTGTATCACATCTATATTATTTTAAGTGGCTGTATCACACCTATATTATTAAGTGTGCTGCATCACACCTATATTATTTTAAGTGTGCTGTATCACATCTATATTATTTTAAGTGTGCTATATCTCACCAATAATATTAAGTTTATTGTATCACGCCTATATTGCTGTATTAGATGACATAATAGGTCAAGAGATGCGTAGTGTTTACAGCGGTAATTCTCCCATAGTTTGTTTATTTCGAGTGCGTCCACTCGATGTTTGGTCAGCACGCATTGCCGTGAGGGGTGCGCAGCCGTCGGCCACAAATTCAACTCTTGAACAAGCTTTGGAGCCAAAGCTCAGTACGCAAGCTGGGGTGTAGCCTCCATGAAGACTGTACTGCATGGAGCCGTGGCTTCGGGCTTACGGCGGCTTGGCTTTCAAACCTAACCTCATAGGCTCTTTTACCTAGTAGCATGCTCGTGCGCGGGAAGGAATGTGAAAGTGGTGCTGGTATTGAGCAATAATGGCCTCTAACAGTAATCCCATAAATTTCCGTTATAAAATGTCTAACCCTGTACTGTAACATACTAGGGCTCGCCACAGGAAATCTTTTATTCCTCAGACAGTAATTTCTTAAGAAATTCCCAAGATGATATCTAAGTCTATTCGTCATCAAATTAATCGATCGAATTTCCAGTTTCTTTGTTTCATTTTAGCATCCAACACATCGATAATATTAAAAGGAAGAGAATTGTGTTGCATGATAATTGTTGTGGCCACATTTTATATCCCGAATATATGTATATCCGTCTTTAATTTAACTTATTTATTCGCATGCTGATATTTCTCGCAATACTATTTAATAAATGCAGCCCAATATTTGCAAGATGATGGAAATATTTTCACGTCTCATCCCACACAGCCTTCACCACGGAAGCCTTCAAAAAATTCAACATTAAATTATTTGTCTTTCATAGGAAATTCTTGAAATTCTTGTCCCTTATGGTAAGCGTTGTTGAGACGAACTTTCGCTGGGGACCAACTGACAGAATGTTGCGCAATGTTGCCCTATAGACGCCGAATGATTTACAGTTTTGGTATAATATTTATTTGGCTAAGCCCAAATATTGGGCAGTTCGTTTGCTCGGCTAAGTGCTGAATAATGATAAAACTACAAAACTTGGAACTTGCCTTAATTGGCACTCGCTTTTACAACTGGTCAAGGTAAAACAAAAATAAAATACGTAAGGTGCTTGGTAAAATATAACCGAGTCTGGTTCGGGAATCAGAATCTGCTACCCGGACTCTGTAGCCAGAGTCGCAAGTGTATGGGGGCCCTTTTGGTCAGCACTTGTTGTCGGATAGAACAGTCAACTTTTGTTCAACTTTCGAAGCTGTCTCGTCCAGTACACATGTAGCCGGATATCATTTGTATTCAATTTTGATGCATTGTTGTTATTAATTTATATACATTTTAACAGAAATTCTACAAATAAATAAACTACTGCGCGTCCATCCTTATCCTAATGATTCAAATGGCGCTGGCCCATTTGAATCATTTAAATACTTTGAAAAATGTTCATATTTTCAAAACAAAATGGCCAATCATCGAGATTGGACATCTTGTGGACATCCTACCTTATGAAAGCATCCTTCACCGAATCTCATAAATATGATCACTCAATCTGGTGGTTATTATTTCTACCTACATTCCCACACACGCCAAAATCTCGACTCTCATTGGCTAAGAGAGCTTGAGATCTTGGATGACGGCACACCGTCGAAAACCCTCCATTTCTCAAGGAATATTTCAATCTGTCTAATTTCCTGGCATATTTTTATTAAAGAGTTAAGAAGAAGAGAAGTGTCTATAAAAAACTAATACTTCAAGGTGGAAGAGTTAGAACCTAAGATCTCGCCCACAACGAAGTGGGCGAGAACTTGAAAGAAAATGTTAAAAAATAATGCCACGAATCTATCTCCTGATAGAAAGAATCCACCTTCATTAGGAGTTGAGGAAGAAACATTACATTGCGAATGAAAAACAAAAATTTTGAAGCCGAAAATTGAAAAATTGGAACATTGGAACATCTTAACTATTGTAGCTGCCCAGCAGGCATTCAACGGTTGAATCAACTTCCTATTACGACGTTGAGATCCGGGTGAATGGAGGTTTAGAATGAAATTGAAGCAACATCTTTCATGAAACGTCGTACTGACGTTACAATGCAACGTTGAATCGATGTTGCTCTACGACGTTGCTGCAATGTTAAATTCTATGGTTGAATCGACGTTGAAACAACTACCTATTACGACGTTGAGATCGCGGTGAAAATAGGTTTAGAATGAAAATTGAAGCAACGTCTCTCATGAAACGTCGTACTGACGTTACAATGCAACGTTGAATCAATGTTACTACTACGACATTGCCGCAACGTCAAATTCTCTAGTTGAATCAACGTTGAAGAACCAACCTGTTTTTCGTCCGTGGCAGGATTCGAACCCGGGATTGCTGGCGACCGCGCGACGCCTTAGCAACCTTGACCACGGCAGCTACCGTGCTTGAGCAATAAAATAAGCTAAAGAATTATTCGACTCCTTGAAAATTGAAATGCATTCTCTGGTCATTAATCGTTCACTTATATATATGTATTTCCTTCAATGTTGGTGTGATAACATTACTGCCATGCTGGTAAATTGCTAAACATTCAACGTACCAATATCGACGTTGTTTCAACGTTGAAATAAGATTGTTTTACGTCCGTTCTAGTTTTAGTCAGATTTCGACGTTGATCGGACGTTTAAAATTAAATAAACTTTCAACGTACCAATATCAACGTTGTTTCAACGTTGAAATAAGGTGGTTTTACGTCTGTTCTATTTTTGATCAGATTTCGACGTTGATCGGACGATTAAAAATAAATAAACATTCAACGTACCAATATCGATGTTGTTTCAACGTTGAAATAAGGTTGTTTTACGACCCTTCTAGTGTTGGTCACTAAATGGTCAGATTTGGACGTGAATATGACGTTTAATTTTGGTTGTTCAACATTTTAACCCGAAATCAACCAATAATCAACGTTGTTTCAACGTCAGATGCCTGCTGGGTGTAAATTAACAAAAAATATAACTCAGTACTCACTGCAGTGAGTGACAGAGAGCGCATTTTCTCGTCGACGAAAACTTGAGGTCACGGACGGACGGACAGACGGACGGACAGACGGACAGACGGACATGGCGAGCACAATAGTGCATTTTTTCCATAAATGAGAAAATGCGCTAAAAAGCTTTTTGCACGACAAAACGAACACACCAAATATTAAAAGTTAGGTAGGCTACGTGACATGCGAGTTTGCTCAGTGACTGGCACTAGATCGACTGCCGCAGGCATTCTTGGAGCAGGTGAGTCGATTGAGTTCAGTCGATTTTTATAATAATTTTATGCATAAAAAGAATCAATTGGAAGATTTTTCCGTTTATTTGCTCGTAAGTAAAATATTGATCTTATAAAAATTTTTCCTTAGACACCTAAGCAACACAAATGCGTCGTGTTAAACGAAAATAATTCATAGCACTCACGGGATTGAAAACTTGTATGCAAGTTTGAGGACACAGCTTTTTACCATGAGTAGAATTTGCCGGTACCAAAGCTTGTCGGTACGACGCTTTCAGCTTATTAACTCTAGCAACATTAAACTTCGTCAATACAATAACTGAATTAAGGAGCTGCTCCCTTAGAAATGAGCGAGTCTGTAAGGAATTTACACGAATATAATCGCTGATAAACTTTATTTGAGAATCCACAGGATAAATCTTCGAAGGTTTTCGAAGGCAAGAGAATAAGAAGTGAAGAAGCAGTGAAGCAACTGCAACCAGAGAAAAAAACAGTCTGTTTAACTGACAAACGTTGTTCAAGTATGCTTTATATGATCATATTCTGTATTCCAATTTATCGGCATATGATTAGACAGTGAACTTGATTCCCAGTATTACCCTTTGCGACACTAAATACGGCAGCAGCAAATAGACGAGGCGTTCCTTAAGACATAGCTCGATCACGCAGAATTGGTGACGGGTGACGTGCGTCATTATACTGTAACGTAACGAGAAACTAATTGAATTAGAGTAAAATATGAAGGGCTGTTAATTTGAACAATATATGATGTCATATACAGTCTTTTAGTTAAGTGCGATCAAATATTGATTTAACCAACCTAAATTATTGCCGATGGCTTCATTTAGAAGTGGCATTAGATGCCATTCAGAGGTTTGACTTAGATAAAATGTGCAAAGGTTAGTTATAGGTTGGCCCAACTCAGCTAATTTAGTAAATAAATTAATTAGTAATAAGGTTAAGGTTTTAGGCCGGCAATAAGGCCAAAGTAAGTAATGCGTCATAGACGACTTCGCATTGTTGGGTCCAACCAAAGAAGTGAATTCGCATGCATTAACAGGACTAGGGGCCCATTCCATGCATTATATCAAGTTAATATAGAGAGAAAATGCACATTATGCTGTACATTACACAGCAATATAGAATGCACCATTTGTCACCTACTTCCAAGCTTCTCACTCTTAATTCCTTATCCCAGACGTTAATAACTATTGAAACTTAATCTTCATGGTCTTCCTTAAATTAAAACGGAACTGAATTTCTTATAAGTCTTTGTTCAAATAGCCATTTATATTTATTTTGTGTGGGTCATCCTGACCCAGTTTAGTACGAAAAAATTAGATCAGTACTCACTGCAGTGAGTGAAAGAGAGCGCATTTTCTCGTCCGTCCGTGACGTGTAGTCACGGACGGACGAGACGAGCACAATTAATAGCGCCTTTTTTCATATATGAGAAAATGCGCTTATAAGGGTGTATCAGTGTTACAACCGTTCTCTGCTCGTAATGTGTGTAAGAGTGTCAAAATTTGGACAATAAGACCCGTATATTTCTCTGAGTATATGGTGGGGCCACTGCGTGGACGTCATCCCCGGCCGAGGCCCTGCTCGACGCTTGGAGTCAACTGCCGCACCATCAAAAATTGTTACGATTTCGCAGCTCCGTCAGCCATTCACTTCTCAAGCAATACCATCTAAACAGACGTGAAATTGGCAGCTAAATACTCTATGGTCAAACAAGTTTTAATGTTTCGGCTCCTGAATAGTTATGATCAACTTTCTGGCAAAAGAAAAGAATCCATTAACCAACACGCAGAGTTTTGCTCACACCTATTGCATCAAAAGTTTCGTCTGTGAAGCCATATTTAGCGCAACTTTCTCGCCATCACTCGCTTACCATTGATTGCACCTGGCAAGGGCACCACTTAAATCTGCGACACTCGCACGCAGCCCACCACACAAGACGCGTAAAAACAACAATTAGCTAACGTTATTTCTAGGTCATTAAATAAATCATTTCTATATAATTAAATCGACTGTGCATCAACGTTAGATGCATAATGGGAAACTCAATTGAGCGCTGCTTTGCATTAAGGTTCACTCGTTCAGTTCATATAACCTTCGCTCAGTTTTGCACACGTTTTTTCCAATTCGCTGCGAACAAATGCGTTTTGCTCTAGACCTCATCAAATAGTGCAGTATCTAAGGTATGAAGGACTAAAGCCTGGGAATGTTTCCAACTTAATCTCTAAAACATATACGAATAAATATTTCGTAAAGTGGCCTATAGACATATGATCATAACTAGTACTATCACTTAATTAACAACCCGCCTATCACTGGGCTTACGATCGCGCAATGTTATATTTCATTATAGGCACTATAACAATTGCAGCTTAGCCGAGTGGTTAAAGTTAA
The DNA here is from genome assembly GCF_000764305.2 of Hyalella azteca. NCBI lineage: Eukaryota > Metazoa > Arthropoda > Malacostraca > Amphipoda > Hyalellidae > Hyalella > Hyalella azteca. The sequence goes on along the minus strand of NW_025945218.1, from coordinate 22,479 downwards.
GAGATTTAACACTGCGCATCGAGTTGCGAGTTTGATCACAGGAAGCTAAATTTCAAATTCAGGGTACGATTCACACAAAAGATAAAAATGCAAAATGTATGTGATGTTTAGAATCGACAGAAGACAAGATTTGGCCTAATCAACAACGACCCCATCATTAAATTGAAACAAGCAATCAAAAAAGAGTTCCTAATAATTAATTTCAGTAATTCAAACGGAGAAATCTATATTGGAAGTATTATATAAATGTTTTTTGACAAGGTAAAGAGAACTTGCATGAACAACTAATGAACGGCGATGTGAGCCGAGGACGCTCTGCATGACAACCGTCCCTTGTCGCATGGCTACGAAAACGAGCGTAAACATTTATAAAATACAAGCGAGAAAATTCATTGAGAGGTCAAATTAGCGGGCATTACGGAGAAAGATACAAAAATAGATAACTATTAATAATGAATATTGGATTTAGAAGTTAACGTGTACACTGTACTTCTCGAACAGAATGCACGAGCATCTCAATTACCGATAAATACATGGGACCGAAATGTACTTCTGACTCAATAAATGAAAATGTGTTATAATATATTATTTTGTAAGGCTAAAAAATTTATTTTTGTTAGGCTATTCAAGGCAAATATCTTCACGGTGTGAGCTTGTCTGCTATAAACGGGCCATCATTGAATGGTCTCTTTTTTTATCCAGCGGCCTCTTGGACATCATGGCCAGGGTCAGGCCGGTGTTTGTGTTCTCTATCGTTCAGCATTTTTGATTAGCATTGCGGGCTTTCCAATTTCGCCAAATCCATCACAAAGTAGCCACATACTGCCAATACTTTTCGATATTCGCCATTCTTGCATGTCACTGCACTAAACTAAAGTTCCCGAAACACGGCAAGTGCTCACTCCGGCAAATTATAGATGCACATGGTTTCGAGTAATTCGAACACAACTTTATACCACTCTAACGAGACTTCTTTCAGCTTCGTATTTTTAGCGTGATTAATAAAAGAAAATCTACATTACTCGTGTAATCGCACTGAAGCTCAGGTAACTTGAACAAGTTAAAAATTAGGCTTAGTAGCGGCGACGCTTGAGTTGCGCTGCACGAAGCTTGCTGATAAAGGTGCTTGTACACGGGAACAGTACTGGCGGCTAGTAGATCAGAAAAGTGCCAAATGTCTGCCGCTTAGTGTCTATCCCGCACGTAAGCTTGCGGGATAGACACCAAGCGGCAGACATTTGGCACTTTTCTGATCTACTAGCCGCCAGTACAGTCCCTGTGTACAAGCACCATAGTCTGGTGTTGGTGGTGCGGTTCCGCTAGAAAAGTGAGTAAAAGAAAGAGGTGGGCAGAGTGGCCAGGGAAGACGAGGAGAAAAGGTAATGACAGGCGAGACGAAAAAGCACTGTGCGCAAAATTAGGAGTGGAAATTTGTGATAGTACTTTGTTTGAAAAATTTGTATTTTTGATACGGAAGTTCAAGATAGAGTGTGCAAGGGTAATGAGGGTGAATAAGAGATGAGGAATTTGTTTTATATTGGGTTGTGCAGGTGGAAGTTGGTGGGCGTAGACGCCGTAGGTGTAGAGAATTGATAAGAATCAAACTCCTTGGAGGAGACCTGTGTGGAGTTGTCGTTGAGAACCAATCTAATTGCCTATTGTGTTGGACACTCCATTCTATTTGTCAGGTAGTCTGCTTATGTTTTTGTTTGGGGCAAGGAGATTAAGTTGTTTTATTAAAGTTCGATGTTCAAGACCTTCTGTAAGGTTTTGATCATATCACGGAACCCTATGTCTGTTGTGGCTCGTTGAGCTGGGTGGATAGTTAATGTTTCGTGTAATGTGGCCAACGTTCAGTGAACCTCCTTCTTTCCTAAATCTGCATTGCCTGCGTTGAGTGCGTTATGAATATTGAGATATTCGCACAGTCTGAGCTGCTGCTACTGAGTATTTGTTCATAATCCTCCCGTTGACATCGGGTATAATTGAAACTAGTCTTTAGTTTTGGACTTGCGATGGGAAGTGTTTGGCTTTGAGAGGAAGTTAAATTTGGCGTGTTTTGAGGAAGATATGTGTGACCACGCGTCAATAATATTTATTTGTGGTGTTTTGTATAAATAAGTGTAGTTAACATTCAAAATTCGCTAAGTCTATATAGTAAGTCCCCTGTAACTTTCGAGATTTCGTGTTGCAAGGCTACATTTTCGGTAGCAGTAGTACCACCATTAGTTCATTGAGCGTGGTGAAACAACATATTGTTTGAAAATTAAATTTATAAGCCAATATTGGGCGCACGTTATATTTTAAGATTGACTCTTACTGTAGCCAATGTAGCGTAGTAGAAGGAGCTCCAAAATGAGAGGATCGAGTGGCCGATCGAGGATTAGAGTTCCGGGGAGCTAAGTTCATCTCTCGGTAACGTTGGCCTGATAGGCGGCGCATAAAAACCTTCTAAAGCGATGCATCAGCAAGGCCGTATGCTGTGCCAAAAACGGGGAGTGAGCGGCTATAGGTCCAAAATTATGCATGTTACATGGGGAAACTTCAAAGTCGTACATCAGCGATTGAACGGCAATCGAGAAGCTGGACGCATAAAAGTTGAAATTGGCAAAGAAGGGCAAAAAAAAAAAATAGCATCAGGTCAATATTTTCTTTGGCTGATTCAAAACAATGCTGAGCATTACTTTTGAAATTCCGTTAATCTTTTCAGGTTTTTTGCAAGGTAGAATCATGTGAGAAATGCCAGTCACCAGCAAAGGACAACTGCCAGAAAACTCCCAGATAAATTTTTCAATTATCCATCAAGAAATGCGGCCTCGAGAAGACTTGGAAGCTCACAAGAGTGAGCGAAACAGTAATCAATAACAGCAGCAAGAAATCCGTGCCGTTAGCATGGATCTCGGCAACTGCCCTTGAAACGAGGAAGGGGAAAAATCGCCTTGTGTGTGAGGTGTCGCAGGATGAAAGTTGGCTTCTGAACATTGCCGTGCCATTTAACGAAGAACTTGTTCCAGGCCCAAAGAATAAATGCCAAACCAACCGAAATCCCGCAAATATTTTAACAGCTCAATCTGGAATATCGGTTTATGCCAATACTTCTCGGGCCTCGGGGCAGATTTGCCGCAGCCCCTCATCTTTTTCGACGGAGTTTACGCTGGAGATCGAGACGGATGGTTCAACTCCATCTCTACGAATAACCCTTACATCGTCTTCAACTTGCCTCGAACTGTGGCGGTGAGAAACGTAGCGATGGTCTCTTTATCCGTCCCCGGCAGAGAATACACGTTTCAAAATCTGGGCATTATATAGTGTTAGAACCGCCCCGGCGACAGGCAGCTTCTCTAGTTACGAGCAGTTGGCCCACATGGACGGAATGGCATCGTTTGAGTCTTACGAGTACACATCCAACGCCACTAAGCCGAATAAGCCGATTTTTTTTTGGCAACTTCTTGTCGATCCAGTCAAATGAAAACTCAACTTTTTTGATTATCTGTCATCTTGAAATAAATGTAGTGTAAGCACGTTGAGTTCGTCCACGATGCCAGGTAGACAACGTGCTTGTGGTGAGCTCGTCACCATTGAATTGGTAGCATTATTTCTCTATTGTTCTGCTTTCCGAAATTGTTCCATTTAGCGATTTTCAGTTTGCCATATTTAATTTTCGTCAATTGGCAGGCAATTTTACGAACAGTTTTTTCATGCGTAGAAACTGATAGCGAACCATGCGTTCAGTAACCATTTCTCCATTCGATCATTGATATTTCGGAAAGCAACAACGAATCTGAATTTACATGCAATAAATTGTCCTGCGTATATGAATCATCAGCATTCAAATTATGATATGGCTCAATTGATAAATTAATCAATTTGTTGAAAAAATGACTTTCATGTGTGATAAAGCAGGATTATATGTAATACCATCTTGAAGTTCTCTCACTTATTTATATTGTAGATCATCTTCAAAAATATTATCAAATTGTTTGTCTATGCATAGAAGTTCAACGTTCTAGTGCATGTTGCTAGAATAAAAGGCTCCTATAGTAGAAATACGCGCAATAAAATAGGTTCCGTAGGAAATAACTTCTAAAAAATTAGTTCCCAGTGAAATTATTCTCGCGGGAACCTTATTTCTAACAGTTATTTCCAATGGAACCTAGAGGAACCTATTTTATTGCACGTATTTCTACTGGGAGCCTTTTTCTAGCAACTAATTCACAATAAAATATAGTTCCCCTATATGTTCCCGGGGAAATAACTGTTAGAAATTAGATTCACGGTGAAAATATTCTAGTGGGTACCTTATTTCTGAAAGTTCTCCATGGGAACCACGGAGAACTATATTTATTGAGAATTAGTTGCTAGAAAAAAAGGCTCGCGAAATAGTGCAATAAAATAGGTTACCCTATGTTCCGCTGGAAATAACTTAGAAATAAGGCTCCCATTGAAAATATTCCGGTGTGAACCATATTTCTAACCGTTATTTCCAGAGGAACCTGGGGAAACAATATATTATTCTCACTGGGAACCAATTTTGTTGCAGTTATTTCTAGGGGAAGCTAGTGGAACCTATTTTATTGCACGTATTTCTACTGGGAGCCTTCTTTTCTAGCAACTAATTCTACGGTTTTCCGTGGAAATGGTTTCCTCTAGGTTCCCCTGGAAATAACTGTTAGAAATGAGGTTCCCACTAGAATATTTTCACTGGGAACCAATTTTGTAGCAGTTATTCCCAGGGCAACCAAGGGGTACCCATTTCCACGGAGAACCGTAGAATTAGTTGGTAGACAAAATCTCCCAGTAGAAATACGTGCAATAAAATAGGTTCCCCTGGAAACAACTGCTATAAAATTTGTTCCCAGTGAAAATGTTCTAGTGGGAACCCTATTTCTAACAGTTATTTCCAGGGGAACCCAATTCCACAGAGGACCGCAGAAATAGTTGTTATAAAAAAAGGCTCCCAGTAAAAATGTGTTCAATAAAATAGGTTTCCCTAGGTTCCCCTGGAAACAACTGTTAGAAATAAGGTTCCCACTAATATATTTTCACTCGGAATCTTATTTCTAACAGTTATTTCCAGGGGAACCTAGGGAAACCATATTTTATTGAGAATTAGTTGATAGAAAAAAAGGCTCCCAGTAGAAATACGTGCCATAAAGTGTTATAAAAAACGGTGAAAAAACGGTCCCACTGGCGTTCTAGTGGCCGGTCGCCCCGTGAAAATAAACTGTTTCACCGTTTTTATCAGATGTTTTACGGATTTCTAGTGTTAAATTAGAGTAAAAACGGCGAAACGGTGTTTTTTTCACGTGCCGACCGGCCACTGAAACGCCGGTATAATACCGTTAACGGTAATTTTTCTAACAGTGTAAAATATGGTTATCCTAGGTTCTCCTGGAAGTAACTGTTAGAAATAAGGATCCCACTAGAATATTTTCATTTGGATCCAATTTTGTAGCAGTTATTTCAAGGGGAACATTGGGGAACCCATTTCCATGGAGAACCGTAAAATTAGTTGCTAGAAAAAAGTCTCCCAGTAGAAATACGTGCAATAAAATAGGTTCCTCGAGGTTCCTCTGGAAATATCAGTTAGAAATAAGGTTCCCACTAAAATATTTTTACTAGGAACTAATTTTATAGCATTTATTTATAGGGGAACCTATGAGAACCAATTTCCACGGAGAACTATATAATTAGTTGCTAGAAAAAAGGCTCCCAGTAGAAAAACTTGCAATAAAATTGGTTCCCCTGGAAATAGCTGTTAGAAATTAGGTTTCTACTAGAATATTTTTACTGGTAACTAATTTTGAGGAAGTTATTTAGAGGGGAACCTATTTTATTGCACGTATTTCTACTGGGAGCCTTATTTTCTAGCAACTAATTCTACTGTTCTCCGTTGAAATGGGTTCCCCTAGGTTCATGTGGAAATAATTTTTAGAAATAAGGTTCCCACTAGAATACTTTCAATGGGAAGAAATTATCTATCAGTCATTTCCAGGGGAACCTATTTTATTGCACGTATTTCTACTGGAAGCCGACTTTTCTAGCAACTAATTCTACGGTTCTCCGTGGAAATGGGTTCCCCTAGGTTACCCTGGAAATAACTGTTAGAAATAAGGTTCCAATAAAATATTTTCAGTAGGAACCAACTTTGCAGCATTTATTTCCAGGGGAACCTAGGGGAACCCATTTTCACGGAGAACCGAAGAATTAGTTGCTAGAAAAAAAGACCCCAGCTCAAATGCGTGCAATAAATAGGTTCCCCCCAGGTTCCCATGGGAATAACGGCAATAAAATTGTTTACTAGTGACAATATTCTAGTGGGAACCATATTTCTAACAGTTATTTTCAGGGAAACCTAGGGGAAACCCATTTTATTGCACGTATTCCTACTGGGAGCCTTTTTTTCTAGCAACTAAATCAACGGGTCCCCGGGAAATAACTGTTGGAAATAATGTTTCCACTAGAATATTTAGACTGGGGACCAATTTTGTAGCAGATAATTCCAGGGAAACTAGTGGAACCCATTTCCTCGCAGAACCGTAGAATTATTTGCTAGAAAAAATGCGCCTAGTATGAATACGTGCAATAAAATAGGTTCCTTTGGAAATAACTGTTAGAAACCAGGTACCAACTAGAATATTTTCACTGAGAACCAATTTTTTAGCGGTTATTTCCATGGGAACCTGGGGGAACCTATTTTATTGCACGTATTTCTACTGGGTGCCTTTTTTTCTAGCTATCAATTTAACGGTTCTCCGTGGAAATGGGTTCCCCTCGGTTCCCCTGGAAATAACTGCAACAAAATTGGTTCCCAGCAAAAATATTCTAGTGGGAACCGTATTTCTAACAGTTTTTCTGAGGAGCTTAGGGGAACCCATTCTATAGCACTTACATCTACTGGAAGCCTTTTTTTCCAAAAACTAATTCTCTTTGTTCTATGTGGAAATGTGTTCCCCTAGGTTCCCCTGGATATAACTGCTAAAAATTGGTTCCCAGTCAAAATATTCTAGTGGGAACCTTACTTCTAGCAGTTATTTTCAGAGGAACCTAGGGGAACCTAGGAGAACCTATTTTATTGCACGTATTTCATCTGGGAGCATATTTTTCTAGCAACTAATTCTACGGTTCTCCGTGGAAATGGGTTCCGCTAGGTTCCCTGGATATAACTGTTAGAAATGTGGTTCCCACTACAATTTTTTCATTAATAACCAATGTTGTAGCAGTTATTTCCAGGGGTGCCTAGGGGAACCAATTTTATTGCACGTATTTCATCTGTTTTATTGCACGTATTTCTACTGGGATCCTTTTTTCTAGCAACAAAATCCACGGCTCTTCGTGGAAATGGGTTCCCCCAGGTTTTCCTGGGAATAACTGCTACCAAATTGGTTCCCAGTGAAAATATTCTAGTGGGTAACTTATTTCTAACAGTTATTTCCAGGGGATCCTAGGTGAACCTATTTTATTGCACGTATTTCTACTTGGAGCCTTTTTTCAAGCAGCTAATTCTACGGTCTCCGTGTAAATAGGTTCCCCTAGGCCCCCTGTTAATAACTGCCATAAAATTGGTTCCTCGTGAAAATATTCTAGTGGGAACCTTATTCCTAACAGTTATATCCAGGGGAACCTAGGGGAACCTATTTTATTGCACGTTTTTCTACTGGGAGCCTTTTTTCTACTTACTTGGTTAAGATGAGGCGCGTCACCGACTGAAGTATTGGAGCCCACCTTTTTTCTAGCAACTAATTCTATGGTTCTCCGCGGAAATGGGTTCCCCTAGGCTCGCCTGGAAATAGATGTTCGAAATAAGGTTCCTACTTGAATATTTTCACAAGGAACCAATTTTGTAGCAGTTTTTTCCAGGAGAACCTGGGGAAAGCTATTTTATTGCACTATTTTATTTCTACTGAGCGTCTTTTTTTCTAGCAACTAATAAATATTCTTGGCCCCAGTTGCAACAGAGTTGCTGGCCACCACCGTTGTAAAACAGAGGGGATTGCCTTGTGCCGAACAGTCTTTCATATTGTGTGCGCTGCTGCATGCAACACAGTATGGGGCATTTTTGCCACTTACTTCATTGTGGTGAAATCTCTGACATTTAAAACACTGCCATTAAGGCTTGGCAATGTATATGCTTATTTGGAAGCGCTTATACCCAAGGTAAAGAAATGTTGGCAGTATGCTTGAGTTGAACGTGACATTAAACATTGATGTATTTGATTTATCTTTCTCTGTCAGAATTCTGTCTGCAGTGGCACCGCTGTGTCCAGCCAGAACTAGAGCCTCTGCAAGGTCTTCATTCGAGACATCTTCACCCAGCGGTCCAATTACACCAACAGATCTAACAAGATTGACAGGAAGGCGACACTTTATGGTCCATGATGCAAGTCGATTGATATTCAACAAAGAGGCCATCCCAGTTCCGAGCTTCCTCTCAAAGGTAACAACAAGAATTTTGCGGCCAAGATTCTTACTAAACCCGGCAATGCCTGCTCTGCCAAAAGGTGAGTCAGCCTGAGCCTTGCTCAGAGTCAAATCATTTGAGAATAATTTATCAACTGGATGGGTATCTGCAACTGGCTCAATGATAATGACTTTTCCGAACAATTTAGGTGCAGCAGGCGCTGTCTCCTGGATGGGTTTAACAGAGTCTCTTATGTTGGTGGTAGTTTTAGTGCCAGCAGTTATTTGAGCAGGAGTCAACAGGCTCTCACCTTCAGATACCTCTGAGTCCAGTGGGAGCTGACTAGGGCTATTGAGACAGGTAAAACCTTCAAAGTTACTAATTCCAGGACCACCAAGCCTATCACCAGGAATGGCCTCCTCTACATCTTCCAGGTCTGATAATGGCAGTTGGTCAGTTATATTGCCAAGTTAGAGGTTTTGGAAATGCAGATCGAGCTGCTTGGCACTGACAGTGACCCATCACTGTCAGCAAATGGCAATGATTGGCTATGTGGGTCGGCCTGTTAATGCTTTGGTTGTTGATGAGAAGTTCTCCGAAGCGTTGATGATGCGGTCGCAGAAGAGCCGGTGTCCCCGTCTGATTCAGACATCGACGAACTGCCCCCTTACGCTCCTTCTGCCGACGCACCGGCATCCTTGAAATGAGGAGCTTCTAGCCAAAAGCTTTTGCTCCACACACCTATCTATACCAACAATATTAACTATTCAACTATATATATTTGTGATTTGCACAGTCGGGCACAGAGCACAGTAACTTACGTCCGTCTTCAATTGTGGTTGTAACCGGAATCCGTCTACTCCACTTGTTTATCTATAACAAATATTATTGTTACGTCGAAAGCCTGTGCTTTGTTGAAGGCGAAGAGATGACCTCACCCAGGCCAAACTTCGAAAGCGATCCACGTAAGTTTTTCCAGCTCTTTGTATCCGCATTCGATAAAATGTCTTCGTTTTGGGTCCGAGTAATCAGACATTTATTTGTGTGCAGACTGACGCAAATAAATATGACTTTCGAAAAAACAAGATATTCATTCAAGGGCTTGAAAATTATGAAGAAAATACGTTCAAGAGGCCACATAAAAAATGTTAGCTTTTTCGCATGGGACAGCCGGGAGTCCAGAATAAATTTAACAGGAAATTTATCAAAATTGATTAAATTTGAATAGAAAAGTTGTAAAATACATTGACATATTTTAGAGGTTAAAAGTGCAAATTGAAAATTAACTTATTCAACATATCAGTGAATTCAAGCAAGCTTGAATACTTATAATAATTTTTTGATAGAAATAAGAGTACCAGTCGAAAATATTAAATTAAAATATATGAAAAAATAGGAGGAAATTATAATTTATGTAAACCGACTCTGTTCACTAAATCACTGCGGTATTCAGAATAAACTGAGGAATTCACATTTCAGATAATGAGAATTTCTTGGCAATAAAAGAAATTATTGGATAAGAAAAAGAATGTTAGTGCAAAAGCAAAAACTCAGAACAAATGGAACGATTGCGTGAAAAACAACTAAGATTTTATTCAATTTATTTAAGTTTATTTAAGGAAGCACAACACAAGCACCCAGCAACACGACAGGAAGCGAATGGCAATAAGAATTGTTCAGTAAAGTTCCCGCAAGTACGATTTGGATAAATTCGTGGGAATTGCAATTCCTAGGACGAACTGTAGAAGATATCTTTGGTGAAAAAAACACTAATGTATGCAAATAGTAGAAATCCATGCTGAACAGTAACAGTGCATTGCAGAATTGAATAACAAGAGTGAAAAGTAAATGGTTAATTTCGTGCTTGCTTTCAAATATTTTTAGGGATTGAATTGAAGTTAATGTCTACTTGAAGCTATAGGGATTAAATTTGCTGGCTTTTTGCATGCCTAGAAAAATGATTAAAAAAAAGATTAGCTGCGTAGCCTATAGATATGTCAGTTGTATCAATTCTGATTATATAGTTATTTTTATTGCATTGTCTGTAATTTGTAAACATATTCAGTGTCATGACTGAATGTTCGAGCCTGGAGAAAATCCGTACCAAATTCTGAATTTCAGAATAATATATTTTCGGGGACGAAAAATTCCCGCGGAATCTGAACTAAAATTGAATTTACAGTGATAAAAGTTCAATGATGAAGAAATGCTGGAATTTCATCAAAAAGACTGGTCTTTATCAGCCTCTGCTCATCGAAGTCTCAACGGTGAATATTTGACAAGCGACTGAAATCAACGCAGCTCGACGACAGCTTCATGGATAATTGGCTTGATATTGAGAGTTAGAAAGTACCGATTCATTCATTGAATTTTCGTACTGGATATTGTACGTCGTCAGAATACATTGTTTAAATGAATAATTATTCTAAATACCAATATTGCATATTTTAACGTATTAAAATTATTTTGCAATGGTATGCAAATCAGAATGAAAAAGTTCGGTATCGGAAATATACTAATAACGGAGAATTGTACTAATAACCATCATGTAACAAATAACTGAAACGCTAATATGCCAAATTCGAAATATAAGCCTGATGCAATAGATAATAAATTAATGGGTAACATGCTCTATCCCACGAATGCTGGACTGATGCATGAGTAAGAGGAAGAGAGACGCGGTAGGTGCGGCGGAACAGTTCACAAGTGTAGTGGTGGAGGACAGCGAGAGAGAGAGAGAGCGTGCATTTGAACTTTGCTGGGCGCTAATGTCAAGATTTAGATTGAGAGTCTATTTAGATTTAGAAGTTTATTGCAATATCCTTTGTTTTCATGCTTATAATTTTTCAGGATTGTGCTTAAAGTGTTAATAAAGGGCAATATTCTTACTTTCCTTCCTTAAAACTCTTGCAGATCGTTGAAAGAGTCCTAGTGTGTGAAAGCATCTTTAGCGTTTATCTCTACCATTCTAGCAAATACGCCAATGCAGTTCAGATTTTGTCTAAGTGTATAACAATATCTTTTGATTTTATTCTTCTAAACTTGCAGGTCGTTGATACAGAGTCTAGGAGTGTGCCAATATCCACAGTTTTATCTTAATAACCATCGTTGATCGTCGGTGTCTACAACATCTTTCCTAAAAATTCAAATCATTGTTAGAAAATTAAATCATAAAGGTTAGGTTAGGTTGGGTTAGGTTAAGTAATTTAATTATGAGCTCTTGAACGTATGTTCGTGTCGTAAAATAAATGATTAAGTAATAATGATAAGGATGAGGAGTGAAATTTCTAATGGAAAACTTTTAATGCAAATGATGTTTCCTTTGAAAAGAAGAGAAGAAAATTGTGCATATGCAGGGTCCGCCATATTTATGGCAACGGATATTTGCTATATAAAAATAAATTGGTTTCTAGGAGACTTTTCTTTTATAATGAAGCTTAATATAATCTATTAATTCATCTAATTTATATTGCAGAAGTTTAAGGTGTCCAAATTTATTAAAACTTATGGCAGTAGATAGAAATGCAATTGTAACCCTTCATGAAAAGGGCGAGAGTAATTCAGTCATTGCAAAAAAGCTCCACATTCGTCGTGAAACTGTGTGGAAGGTGGTAAAAATTAAAGGAAACTGGTGAAACATGCAATCGACCTGGTCAAGGAAGGAAACGAAGTGTCCGAACAAAACAATTGGTCAAAAATACGAGGCAGAGGTTGAGGAGAAACCCTCGTCGCTCAGCTGCAAAATTGGCTGCAGAAGCAGGAGTCAGTCAGACATCAATGCGTAGAGTCCTCAAAGATGACCTCAAAACCTCCCCTTACAAGATGCAAACAAGGCATGAACTAACAGACCGTCATGGACTAATGAGGCTCGAGAGATGCCAGCACATTCTGGATATCATTGAGGATGGCACGCTGCCCAAGTTGGTGTTCAGTGACGAGAAAAATTTGACATTGAACAAAGCGTTAACCGTCAAAATGACAGAGTTTGGAGTCAGGATGGCTCTGTGGCAACCAGAACAGCAACACGACGTCAAAATCCCATGTCCGTGATGTCTTGGGCCGCGGTAAACGCCACTGGGGAGGTCCCCACTCGTTTTTGTCCCCCAGGAGTGAAATTGAACAGTCAGCGATACATTTCGGACATTTTGGAAGCTGTATTGTTACTTTGTGCCCGTAAACACTTCAACGGCTCACCATGGAGTTTTCAACAAGACTCTGCCCCATCACAGGGCTCGAACATGACCCAAAAATGGATTCAGGGTCACATCCCAACGTTCATTGGCAAAAATGAATGGCCCTCAAGAAGCCCTGATTTGAATCCTCTCGACTTTTCTGTGTGGGCTATTTTAGAGAGTGGGGTCTGCAGAACACCTTATGATTCTTTGCATAGTTTGAAGTCTAAGTTAACACGAGAATGGGACTTGATCCCTCAATAAATGCTTCGTGTCTCTTGTGAAGCTTTCCCGCGTAGATTGGAGGCCGTCATTAAAAATAATGGTGGTCATATTGAATAAATATGTCTGAGAATTGTTTAAGTAATTCTTGGCTAATAGCTCATCCAATAAAAAACAATGCACCTGCTTGTTTCATTGAGAAATAACAAAAAACATGCGTTGTCATAAATATGGCGCACTCTGTATAGGTAATTTTAAACTAGAGATCGTGACGTAGGCAATAATGAACGTAAATCAAAAGCTTGTCGGCATAGTCCCCAAATTATTAAATTAAGTTACGGTATCTCTCGTTTTAGAGACATATTCAATAACATTATTCATATTGTCAAGTTGGCATTACTAATTAAAATCTATTTGCCGCTGGGTGAATAACTGAATGTATGTGATAAAGAGACTCAGCTTAATTTATTCACAATATTTATTATTATCATAATTGTGATTTCAAAACTGATATTCATGTGATACAAAAATTCTTTTTATTGCGAAGATTTATTAGAAAGTAAATTTGTTAGAATTCGCTTCAAAACAAATAATCGTTTTTTAATTTAAGTAGTTTATGTACAGAAAATTTGAAATGATCTATTTTATCACTGGTTTGATCAATTTCTAAAGTTTAAAAATTTTTGTTGTCAGACTCTAGACTTATGCTCTTATCTTGGTTATTCGGAGCACAAGAAATTCATCAAATTATAATAATACCATAAAAATTTTTAGCTATACTTTCTGTAAATATTATTTTTTAAACTAATTTCGGCATATTGTGAAGCAGAATCTAATTTTTCAGACGCGACTGCCACGTGAACAAATGGCGGCCTCAGGTGCTCGCATCTTGTTGCTGGTGATGATGATGGTGGCCCTGATGGTGCAGGCACGGGTGTTGAGTGGTGATGTTGGTTTGGAGTGAGTGGTTTGGAGTGAGTGGTTTGGAGTGAGTGGTTTGGGGTGAGTGGTTTGGTGTGAGTGGTTTGGTGTGAGTGGTTCGNCCCCCACTGGGTTTGGGTCAAGTCAGGAACAGGTTTGGTTAGTGTGATTCCCCCCCACTGGGGTTGGGTCGAGTCAGGAACAGGTTCTGTTAGTGATAGCTGATTGCTTGTGCCCATTGGGGTTAGGTCGAGTCAGGTACAGGTTCGGTTAGTGTGTTTCACCCCTCCCCCCGTATTGCGTCAAGTGAGGAAGAAGAGGCCAAGTTTCATTGAGGCGTTGCTGGTCATTGACTTTTTTTGGTGGAGTGTAAATAAAAGATAAATTTCGCTTTAGATAACTTTGTAATCTAAAGCGAATGAGAGACATTGTTGTGAGATGTGTGTATTATAAAGGAAAAAAGTGTAAAATGAATGAAGAAAAAGAAGAAGGGGGGGTGAGGTGGTGAATAACTGGTTCTTGTTTAAATTCTAGGACTTCTTCTGGGACCTTGTATAAACCTCGAGTATACTTGTATATTTTAATGAGGTCACCACGTAGACGTCGATAACAGAGGCTTGGAAGCTTCATAATATTTAATCTTTCTTCATAATGTAGCCGCGCCTTATGCGTCTCTACTCTAATTTTTGTACCTCGATTTTCTTTATAATTTTTTTGCGATCATTCACAGTTATTCTTAAATTTGTTCTATTAAATTTGTACCCATTTTTCCATTAAAGTTTTTTTCTTTCGATCTTTACTAGCATGCATTTTCATTAAGAGAAAAAGTCTGTTCATCCTGATCATCCGAAGCGCGTCACGTTCATTCTGTTAGTCGCGGAGCACCTTGCGCTTCACTGTTGGTGAATTTTTGTGAAAAGTGGTTATATCGTGAGATCTAAATTTGTGTTGTAATATTTGTGAATCGTAATTATTTTGTTGGGAATTTTTAAAGTTAAGTATTATAGCCGTATCTTGTTAAGTTTATTTATTATTTTTGTTTGCAGAATCATATATGTTCACTACCACGAACTATATTTTCAGTACGAGCCATATGCTGGGTTCACTCTACGTTCACTCTACGTTCATTTTGGGTTCACTCTGGTTCACTTTAGGTTTATCTTGTGTTTATTTTGTGTTTTCATCGGTGCCTTCCTGTCAATAAAGTGCTAAAAATCTCAAGTTCACTTGCCGGCACGGTTAAAGTTCGGTTGTCTGACTGGCGCTGAAGTAAGAGCGTTCGGACGTCACCGTCGCACTTACAATAAGGCCTGCATTTTAATCCCGGAATCATCCTTGTTGCACGTCTTTGAACACTCTTGATTAAATTTTTGTCCTTTTCTAGTTATGGTGACCACACGGCATTTCCAAACTCTAGGTTTGGACGCAAGACGGCGATAAACAACCGCTTCATCGCTTCTGCATCTAGGAACTCGTAAGAGCGTCTGATTAGACCAAGTCGCTTATTGGCTCTGTAACTTGAGCTTCAATATGCTTAGAAAATTTCAACTACGATCAGGGTGTAGCCTCCATGAAGACTTTATTTAATTAAGTCGTGGCTGCGGACTTCTGGTGCCGTGGCTTTGATCGGTTTTGGAACACCAATTCGACAAAAGTACGTGAGCGTTGAGTGGGCCGCCATCCCGGCGGCCTACTTAGGCGCGTAACCTATAGTTATGAAATTAAATATGCAATTTCTTACGCCCATTTCGCTGAGATGCGCATTTTATTTTGCATTTTACCTCCTCCCGTTTTATATTAGAACGGTAAAAAGGGTTAATTTAGCCACTTCGACAAGCTTTTTTCCCATCAATTCGTTACCAATGGTCATTAGATTAAATACATAGTATTTAATGTTCATTGCTCTGGGGCGAGAATTTTTTCGGCATTTATACTTCCTTCTGATTTAAATTAGTGATAAAACGGGTGAAATTCGCCACTCCGGGAACTTTTTCCCACAATGCGTAACTAATAAATATGAAATAAAATGAATGGAGCGAAGCCTGAACCGTTGTCGAAAGAGGACGCGGCAGCTAACTTCCCTGTGTTCCTTAAGTTGTGAAAATGCCTACCGTGAATTCAATGAATATTTTATCCGGGGGTGCTATGGACCCAGGTGCTGCACTAAATACATCGCTAATAGCTGGTCAAGAGTTGCCAGTCACAACTTAGACAGTCCTGTGAAAACGATTTCGCCGGCAGATATAAATCAACTCACTCCCAATCACAGAATCAGCAAGCCGACTCATCTGAATGCACAGACAGCGGCCGCAAGCGTTGTGCTCCCGTTGCCATTGCAGATCTTTCTGGTAATATCCACAAGCGCCCTGATACCAAACTTATATCAGCCCACGTTGCATCATTAAGACCAAGTAAGAGGAATTCAGAAAGTGTTGGATTACATACTACTAACAAAACACAAGATGACTGTGCAATTCTCATTCGTCCAGCAGATGAAAATTCTAAACGAATGTTGACTTCACCTGAGCAGCTCTGCTCTGTATTTGAAGCCCCACTATTTTCATCCATTCATCTATGCATGTTGAGAGAGGACCGGTCGCCGAAGAGGACCGGTTGCTGTTCAACTGTCAGAAGGAAGTGAGGAAGACATTGTTCATCTTCAGCAACTGACGCAGCTAGGCCCTTCACCCTTGAACTGTTAATTGCTCCCAACCTAACCAAGGAGAGTACTGCTATGGAGTAATCAGCCCTATTGATATAGAAGCCGACATTACTGCAATAAGAGGCGAGTCAGAGTTGATGGTCCCTGTAAATTTGTTAGAATGGAAAGGCTGAACCGAAATCTGGAAGGTTGGAGTGTACCTGTAACTTCAATTAGTGCTTTTTGAGGGCAGAGTGCTCCCTAATAAGATGAAGATGGGATATATTGCCTACTCTGTTCTTAATCATTTCCTCCACTGCAATGCTACAGTTGCCAACGTTATGGACACTCAGCAGCGGGCTCAGCAAGAAGAGGTGCGTTGCATGTGCCCAAGAACATAATTTCAATGAATGGAAAAGCAAGCAGCCAAAATGTGCAACCTGTGGAGGACCACATAAGGCTAACTCCCGAGATTGTAATAAAGCCCTAAGGCGTGCTGAACAAGTAAGATCTGATAATGCTGATTTTATGCACAGGAGAGGTGACTTTGTGAATTGTCTCTCACACCATGATATGCCTAGAGTGCAGCATAGTCTCATGAAAAACTTGGAAGCATACTTGTGTAGATCCGATGCAAGTTCCTCTTCCCTGGAAGAGGAAATGTGCAGCGAAGACTAAATTCAATGGTGTCAGCTGATGCCAGTTACGTATATCTGCCATTATAACCGTTGACAACTTACTTACATCAACGTCCAAGTACTTCTACAAACTTGCTATAAACCTGTTGCTCTATCTCTTGGTTTGACGTCTCGGACAATCTTACGGCCGGACTCTCCACCGGACTCGCGGCCGGTCTCCCCAAATTCAGTGAACAAGGAATATCTCCCAAAGTAATGAACGTAGCTCGATGAAATTCGGTACATGTATTCATGAGGACCTAGCGGTGATGTTCAGCTCGTAAAAATTTTTGGGATTTCACCTTCATTCGTGAATTATTTGGCGATACGTGCCGAAATTCGCAGTGAACACATTTCTTCCAAACTACTGTACCGATTTGAACGAAACTTTGAATATACAAACCTAACCTCTTAACGGTGCTGTTTAGCTCGTGACAATTTTTCAGAATTTACCTTCGTTCACTAGTTTTTTTTCATTTTCCCTCTTTCGTAATGTAAACAGGAATCCGTGCTTAAATTTACAGTGAACCAGAATTGTCTTCTAAATACTGAACAGATTTGAACGAAATTTAGTATATCCCAACTTCCCAACGGTGATGACAATTTTTTCGATTTTGCCTTCGTTTGCGAGTTATGCGGCTTTACGTATGCGGCTCTTGGTCAATGCAAGTTTAAAAATCGGCCTGAGAAATGCCGGTCGTCTCTTCGTATATCCGTATAACTCGCGAACGATGTCCAAATCGAAAAAATTGTCACGAGCTAAACATTACCGCTGGGAAGCTAGGCATTCATATGCGAAGTTTCGTTCAATTCTGTTCAGAATTTTAGAAGAAATTTCATATTCACTGTGAATTTAAGTACGTATTGCTGTACAAAAAAAAACTCGCGAACGAAGGCAAAATACAAAAATTATCACGAGCTAAACATCACCGTTGGGAGGTTAGGTTTTAATATACGAAGTTTTTTTCAAATCTGAAAGTACAGTTGCAAAGTACAGTACAGTTACTGCAAATTTCGGCACGTATCGCCGTACAAATCACGAATGAAGGTGGAATTTAAGAAAAGGTTCACGAACTAAACATCGCCGTTAGGTCATAATGAATATTTGTATCAAGTTTCCTTGAGCTACTTTCATTACTTTGGGAGATATTCATTGTTTGCTGAATTTGGAGATTTACCGCTAGACGGGCCGCGAATCCGGACGTAAATTTATCCGAGATGTGCGTAAATTTATCCGAGACGTCTTGGTTTGTATGAATGTCGTGCGAATTCCGTTTTCTTTATTATTATCTTCTCTTTGTTCTATTAAATTCATTTATTCAATCTGTTGGGAAGTTGGACTTAGTTTTAAGTCTTGCAATTCATGGGCAGGGCAGTGTGGCCCAGTGGTTAAAGTTCTGAGTACACGATTGGCGCAGAGAGGCGCGGGTTCGATCCCAGCTCTGTGCGCCAGTTTCTGGTCAGAATCGGCGAGGAGGCTGGGCGGTTAAGCACATCAGAATTGTAGTAGTGAGTTGCGAGTTCAAGACCGCAAAATGCTGTGAATGTTCTGCGATGTTAAGCATCGGCGACAGGCTTACGGCCTAGAAAACGCTGAAACCTCTATTATTATTTACTATATAATTCAAATTCAAACTTTCATGTTGTAAATTTATTCATTCCTTATTCTAAATCAAATCAATCTATTCAATTTTTTTAGCGTTCTTTGCTCAAGAAGGGCGTTACTGAGTTACGATACCTGCGTAGATCACTATTCTAACGTTAGCCTTAAGTCTTTATCTCAAATTTCTAGAGCATCAAAACCTTTTACTGTTCATGCTATTTTTCGCGTCAAGTTCCCACCCCTTAAACTGATTTCCGCTATTGTTCTCCAGTTATTTTTCTTCATAAAGTGATAACCACACTTGGCATTTAAACCTCAGGTTCGTCGTGTTTTCTATGCAAAAGTAAAATATTGATAATTTATTTTGGCTGTAATATGTTTCCCGGGGCATTTTGCAAGATTTATATTTTCAATTTATATCTTCTACGGTATACATTAATCCGATCCTGAGACTGGTCGGCCTTACTTTATTTCTACGTCACGCATTCGTCATGTGCTCTTTCAACCCGTCATCTTTAACTTCTTGTTTACCGTATTCTGAATTTTAGAATTCGGCTCCTAACCGCCGTTCGTCCACATATTACAAGAAAAAAAATTCTCTTCAAATCAAGCTCAAAACTTTGCTGAATAAATTAAAATTAAAGCTTCCTTGATTATTTATTTAATTTAACACCCTTTCGATTGTGTGAGAACCTCAAGACATCTCTGTCTAGCGAAGACTCAATTAATAGGAAGAGCCAGGTGTCAGGTTCTGCTTTTTCCACTTCCAGGTATTTCAAAGCATCCCAGTGAAACTCTAACTTAATTCTCAATTGTGAGAGTGGTAGCTTATCCTTTTTAGCAGCATTTGATATGAAAAGCTTCAATAGTTCCCTCGCATGCACATGCAGCAGGAGGCCTCTATCGTCGTGTGTCTCCTTCAATGCTGCAATCGCTTTGCTATAATCAGAGGTGGGCAGTAGCGCGCTACATGTAGCGGCCGCTACTAACGGCCGCTACATTTTCAGTAGCAGTAGCTGTAGCGGCGCTACATTTAAGCAATTGTAGCGGTAGCGCCCGCTACATTTAGAGCATGTAGCGGTAGCAGTAGCGGCCGCTACATTTCAAAGTAGCGCTGCCCAGCTCTGAGTATAATTTCCTGCCGAGGGTGGGTAGCATTCTACAGTTTGTTTGGCTGTACTCCCATCCTTTAGTCCCTGGAGACGGTACCCAAATTTCACGTTGTCGTCTAGCAACTCATCCTAACGTACTACGCCTACGCCTAAATGGATCCTAACGTACTACGCCTACCATCCAAGCCATTCTAACAAATTATTAAAGTTACTAAACGCTCAACTTAACCAGTCATAACTACTTACATAATGAACTAATTTGCTTGAATTTTGGTGTATGAGTAGATAATTGTCTATACGCTGCGATATGAATTATTAAAAATTCGTACATTAAATAATTTTTAATTGAAATGAAAAAAAAAACATTTTTAGGCAACCGAATAACTCATCGAATTGACACTTCAATAGTTCGTTTGCCTGAAAATGTTTTTTTCTCGTTTTAATTGAAAACGATGGACTTTAAAATTTTTTAAATATTTCTATCGCAGGGTATTGATAATAACTAGTCATATTTTAAATTTCGGGCAGATCCATTCAGTATCGAAGGATTTATGGTTGGTTAGATTTCTCAAAAATTGATATTTTCCTTAATTAAAAAGAGAGTGAAATGAAAATCTGTAATAATCCTTATCGCAGCGCATTGTCAATATCTACTTATATTTCAAAATTCAAGCAAATCCGTTCAGTATTAGAGGAGTTATGTCGGGTTAAGTTGAACGTGGAGTTCGCAGGCGGGTCCGGAGAAGTGTCAATTCGGTCGAATTTATTGACGTCGCCTGCTACGTTACACTGCCAAAGAAGAATTGCGGGCGGGAGACTAGCTACAAAGACGCGTTGTACTCGAAAATATAGAGCTCACAAATAAATATTGGGATACCAAAATATTTAAACTGCATCAGACAACTACTCCAAACTAAACACAAACTCCAAAAGTACATCGAAATCAAATCTCACATAGTGTTTTCGTGAGATGGTTTAATAGCGAGGATTATAGTAACAGTGGGAACCGAAGTTTCGGAAGCGTTCTTTACACGTGTGTGTCCAATTGGCCAGGTGTGTCAGTTCCATCCGGTTGTGCGAGTGCTGTTGCAGTAGCCCGAGGTTCTGCGAACTGTCCGTGGAGTATTTTTTCTTTGACAGAGTCGAATAACCGATCTGCCGACTGACTTCTTCGGAAACCCTCGCTCGAACCAGCGCGATTCAACGAAAAGTTGAACGAAATATTATTGCTATTCGACGAAAGTGCGATTCAACGAAGTATTATTCTAAGTTAATATTGCCGATTTTTATTTAAAAATAGTAAAAAAACGCAGCAATTCTTCAAATCTTCAATACAAGTTAAAATAACATCCCAATGTATACGAATATGTCTGTTTATATGATCAAATATTTAGTACGGTAAGCTAGCCCCAAGTGTTCGACGAGGTCGATGCGCAGGTGTTGGTGCTGTTCAGGCTTTGATAGATCCGATGGAGCCACAGCAATTATCGTGATAATGGTTGGGTTATTGTCCGTCTGAACAAAGAATCGTACAAATACTATTCATATGTTGCTAGAACGCTCGTCAGATCAAGTGTTCTTAAAATCCAGAATGGTAATGTTTCTGCTCATCACTCTGTAGCTGGAGGTTCAGATGAGAGGACGTTGTGACGAAGTCTAGCATTGCTGTGGTGTTTGTAGTTGTGGTACCTGATAGTGTGAAGATACGTGTCATGGTGTTGTGGTGTTTTTTATTCGTGTGAAGACAGTTTATAATGAAATATGTCGCTTGGTCTTTAAATGTAGTTTAATTTAGAAGTTGGACTTAAATTTAGTTTAATTTAGAAGTTGGCCTTAAATGTAGTTTAATTTATGAGTGCCGAGCCGACCGCAGGCCACTCACGGTCCAGGGAGGAAGAGAAGAGACTGATGGGGCACTTGACAGTGCCAGGTGAGTTATTTATGAGCTTGAGGTTCCCTCATTAAGCACTGGGCATGCCTTGACTTCTACGAGATAAGATAGTAGAAGCAAAAGAAATGCGTTGGTCTAGGAAACTTTCACAAGTGTCTTGTGTCTCCAGTGTCGTGTGTCATCAGTGTCGTGTGTCTCCAGAGTCGCGTGTCTCCAGTGTCTTCTGTCTCCAGTGTCGTGTGTCTTCAGTGTCGTGTGTCTCCAGAGTCGTGTGTCTCCAGTCAGTGTCGTGTGTCTTCAGTGTCATGTGTCTCCAATGTCGTGTGCCTACAGTGTCATGTGTCTTCAGTGTAGTGTGTCTCCAGAGTCGTCTGTCTCCAGTTTCGTGTGTCTCCAGTGTCGTGTGTCTCCAGAGTCGTCTGTCTCCAGTTTCGTGTGTCTTCAGCGTCGTGTGTCTCCAGTGCCGTGTCCGTGTGTCTCCAGTGTCATGTGTCTTCAAAGTCGTGTATCTTCAGCATCATGTGTCTTCAGTGTCATGTGTCTTCAAAGTCGTGTATCTCCAGTATCGTGTGTCTCCAGTGTCATGTGCCTTCAAAGTCGTGTGTCTCCAGTGTCGTGTGTCTCCAGTATCGTGTATCTTCAGTGTCAAGTGTCTTCAGTGTCGTGTGTCTTCAGTGTCGTGTGTCTCCAGTGTCATGTGTCTTTAGTGTCGTGTATCTTCAGTGTCGTGTATCTTCAGTGTCGAGTGTCTTCAGCGTCGTGTGTCTTCAGTGTCGTGTATCTTCAGTATCATGTGTCTTCAGTATCTTGTGTCTTCAGTATCTTGTGTCTTCAGTATC
>NW_025945217.1:0-263 GCF_000764305.2 Hyalella azteca | reverse complement strand
TCGCATCAAAGTGGGATCTGGCGAGTTACATCGAGTTGCAGAAACTTACTATGTTAAAAAAAATTCAGAACCGTCGCATTAAAGTGGGATCTGGCGAGTTACATTGAGTTGCAGAAACTTGCTATGTTAAAAAAATATCGGAACGTCGCATCAAAGGAGGATCTGGTAAGTTACATTGAGTTGCAGAAACTTACTATGTTAAAAAAAAACAGAACCTTCGCATTAAAGTGGGATCTGGCGAGTTACATTGAGTTGCAGAAACT
>NW_025945216.1:241952-242482 GCF_000764305.2 Hyalella azteca | reverse complement strand
ATTTTTTAATCAAACAAAAATTTATGACATTCGAGCCGCGAGGTTTCATACCTACTGAAATTATATGATATTAAAGCCGCGATATTTCACACAAAAATAGGACTTTTCCAGCCCTGTTAGGATAGCTACCTACATGTAATGATGTAAATAATATTGAATTTTTTTACTGGATCCTGTTACTGGAACTGGCAGTCACTGACTCAGTCACTGTCAGCCTGTCAGTATCTATAGTGATTTGATAACAAATAGCCATTCAATAATTGATTACTAACATCAGATTTCAATCATTCAGATTAATCATATGTACAAGGGTGTTTCAGAATTAAGTAACCCTTTTAATTTGTTAATAAATAAAAAA
The DNA here is from genome assembly GCF_000764305.2 of Hyalella azteca. Taxonomy (NCBI): domain Eukaryota; kingdom Metazoa; phylum Arthropoda; class Malacostraca; order Amphipoda; family Hyalellidae; genus Hyalella; species Hyalella azteca. The sequence continues at coordinate 242,124 of NW_025945216.1, read as the reverse complement.
CTAAGAATGTTATGAAGTTGAAACTTGTTTTATTTAAAAGAAGAACATTTTCATGGTAATATTGTATCATAGTTACGTCATTATCCTGTATAGCTTGCTAAATTTGTGTTTAATTATCAAGCCTTAAATTTTCATCATGATTCGCTACAGCAAAGAAGAAAGAACAAAAATT